>NW_004955440.1:5552390-5567514 GCF_000276665.1 Chinchilla lanigera
TTGTATGTCTGTTAATGTTTCCCTCCTTTTATCTTTAAAATTAAAAAAAAAAAAACTGTTCTCCCATTCTGTATTTTGTAGGATTAGTTTGTTTTCATTCATTCTGCTTTTATAGTAGTCATACTTGGTATGCTACTTTTTAAGTGAAATTTGAAAGGATTGTTTAAATGATACACTAGTGCTTGTAAGTTCATATACTCTGGAGAACTAAATCTATATGCATCATTGCATTTCTGCCCTCACAGCCCTACCAAACTAATTTCAGAGTACTTAAAAATCAGGACCTTTATCTTAATATTCATCACTTGAATATATGGACATCTTTCCATTATTTACATCATTAAATTATTTCAGCAAAGTTTTACTATTCTCAGTGTATAAGTCTTGTACTTCATTAACTTTAATACCTTTGTTAAAATTCTCCATTTCATTATACAATTCAATAATTATTGGTAGAGTCCATAGTTGTGCAACCACTATGTCTTACTTACTTTCCTCATTGGTGAGACAAAAATGCCTGACACCCACAAGTTAAAGGAGGAAAGTCAGGGCATTAAGGCAAAGGAGAAACAGTCCATTGCATGGCAGGCAGGAAGTGGGATCAAGGGAGTAGAGGGATGGATACATACCCTTGCAGGCCATATCCACAGTGACCTACCTCTTCCCAGCAGGTCTCACCTCTCAAATTCACACCTAGTTATAAACCCACCAGTGACGAAGCCAGTATCACACATCCATGATTCAGTATCCTCCCAAAACCCCCACTTATAATCATGTGAGTCTTTGGGGGACATCTAGATATGTATCATAACATAGCACCATAATCAGTTGCATAATATCTTTACAAATCCAAGAAGAAACCTTATACCCATTAATTATAACCTCTCCCAATCTCTCCTATTCCTCCAGCTCTAGACAGAAAGTATAAATCTGATTTCTACTGCTATAATTTGTCTATGTTGGAAAAGTTTATGTGTTGTATGAATCAATATTTCCTTTTTATAGCTGAATAGCTTGTTTATTCATTCACCAATCAGGAAACATTTATTTCTCTTTTAATTATTATGAATAATGCTGCTATGAATATCCGGAATGAGTGTTTCTGTACACAGACATTCTTCTTTTTCTTGCATATTTCTAGGAATTGAATTACTGCGTAATAGAGTAACTACTTAACAAGTTGAGAAACTTTACAGGTGTTTGCCAAAGTGGCCAATCAGTGTATGAGCCTTCCAACTTCTCCACATACCTACAAATACCTGCTACTTATTTATTTAATCAGAGACAGTTTGGTGAGTGTGAAGTCAATTTCATCATGGTTTTGATTTGTACTTCCTAGGTGACGAATGATGTTGAGCGTTTTTAATGTGCTCTTTGTTATTTGATTTCTTGTGCTTTTGGTTTCCTATGTAAGAAACTGTTACCCAACCTAAGGTCATGAAGATTTATACCTACACTTTCTTCCAAGAATTTTATAGTTGTGTATCGTACAAGAAATTTTAAAAGTTTTGAATTAGAGTACTATATGTGATGTAATAGTGCTATTTTTTTCCAATGCTGGGGAGAAAACTAAGAGCTATGTACATGCACTTAACCAAACCACTGAGCTATATTCTCTGTCCAGCATTAGTACCATTTTGCTACTATTCTAAATATAATATTTCTCTTAATTGCATTTGTAGGTTATTCATTTTCAGCATATAGAAATGCAGCTGATTTATCTGTATTGTTCTTGTATCCAGATACCTTACTGAATTTACATATCATGATATTTTGATTGTTGGATCTTTATAATAATAACTGAAATCAGGTACTATTAGCTCTCCATCTTAATTTTGTTTTTCAGAATTGTTCATGTAATATTATTGCCTGGTTTTGATTTTAGGGTAATACTGACCACATTAAAAAAATTAGCAAATATTCTCACCTCTTCAAAGTGTGGGGAAAAGTTTGAGTAGAAGTGATATTAGTGTTTTTAGAGTTGGTAGAATTCACCTGTGCAACCATCCAAACCTGAAATTTTCTTTATAAAAAGCCTTTTGAAATAGTTTCCAATGTCCCTAATAGAAAATGATCTTTCCAGGTTATCTATTCTTTGTCTTACAGGGAACATGTCTTTTTATCTAAGTTTATAAGTATATTAGCATAAAGCTCTTCATAATATCCTTTATTATATCTTTACTGCTTGTTGAATCTGCAGTGATGTTTCCATCTCATTCCTGAGGATTATGCAAGTGCTCTACTACTGAGATACATCCCAAGCCTCAAGTGTTTTTCTCCCCCCCTTTTTTTTCCTGGTCAGTATAGCTACACATTTATTTGCTTTATTAATCTTTTCAAACAGCTGTCTTTTGCTGCCACTGATTTTCATTATTGATGGGCATTAATTTCTTTTGCTTGCTTTGGCTTCATTTCTTTTTCTTTGTCACTTTCTTGTGGTGAAATTAAGTTAATGCTTTTTTTTTTTTTTTTTTTTTTTCTAATGTAAGTATCAGTGGTATATATTTCCCTCTAGCCCTGGATTAGAGGTATCCCATGAATTGGTGTGTGCTATCTTTCTGTTTTTATTTACTTCAAAGTAATTTTTATTTACCTTTTGACTTCCTCTTTGATTAGTGTATTATGTAGAAATACATCATTTAGTATTGAAATATTTGGAAATTTCCAAAGGATCTTTAGATCATAAAACATTTGATTTCATTGTGATCAGAGAACATATTCTATATGATTGCAATAAATTATCCAATTGAAAATTATTTCATGGCCCAGAATATGATCTGGCTGGGACAACAATTCACATGCCCTTGAGAAGAATGTGTATTCCACTCTTTTGAGTGTAGTGTTATACAAAGGCCAATTGGATCAAGTTGGTTATGAGTATTGTTAGTCTCCTATTTCATAGCTGATATTCTATTTATACTATTACTGAATAGGGATAATGAAATCATTATGAATTGAAACTTTAATCCTTATAAAATCATTCCTGGTACTATTTGTCGCTCTGAAATCTGCTTAGCCATGTATTAATACGGCCACACTGTTTTTCTTTTCACCAGTGTTAGTAGGGCATACCTTTTTCCATCTTTTAACATATACTTGTGTCTTTACATAAAGTGAATTTACTTTAGGCAATAGATAGTCACATCTTGCTTTTTTATCTAATTTGGATTTTTAATTTACATTTTAATGTAATTATGTGGTTGAGTTTTAGTATATATTTTGTTTTCATTTATTCTACTTATTATTTGTTCTCATTTTCCTCTTTTTCTATCTTCTTTTGGATTAACCAATCTTTTTTATGAATCCATTTTACAGAGAAGTTATTCATTAAAGTCTCTAGTTTGTAATTTTAATGAGTCTTTTGTTTTATCACAGTTTATCACCAAGTGATATTATACCATGTATATTAGTCACTTTCTCATTGCTCAGACCCAATACCAATCAGGTTGACATAGCTCTAGTATTACTTTATAATAACACACTTCCCATTTCTCCCCTCCTGCTCTTTAAATTATTGTCATACATTTTACTTATGCACAATAGTCCCCTTATCCACAGGGGAAATGTTCTATGACCCTTAACGGATCCCCGAAAATGCCTTATATACCATGTTTCTCCTATCCATCCATACCTGTGCTACAATTTAACTTATAAATCAGAGAGATTAATGAATAGAGAGATTAATGACAATAATATAACTAAAGAATTACAATACATTATGATAAACATTATGTGACCAGTGCTCTTTCTGTGTCTCAAAATATCTTACTGTACTGCATTCATCTTTCTTGTGAGGATACGAAATGATAAAATTCCTAAGTGATGAGATGAATGATGTTAGCATTGTAACATATTGTTAAGATACTATATAACCGTTATGTGAACACAAGCACTGTGATGCTGCAGCAGTCAATATGATAATTGAGATAGCTACTAAATGACTAATGGCAAGTTAACATATACAGTGTGGATACACTGGACAAAGTGATGATATATTTACTAAGCAGAGCAGAGTATCTGGCTCAACCTTTCATCATGTTGGTCAGAATAACATGCAATTTAAACATATACATTATTTACCTCTGGAATTTCCCATTTAATATTTTCAGATCATGCTATTCACAGGTACTTAAAACTTTGGAAGGCAAAGCCATGGATAAAGAAGGACTACTATATTCCTGATAAGCCACATAATACATTGTTAATTTATTCAAAAGAGCTTTTCTAACAAGAAAAAATATTTTATGCATTTTTTCCACGTAGTTACCGCTTCCACACCTTTTCCATTCTTTGTGTATATTCTCCAATTTTTCAACTGGTATCAGTTTCCTTTGTTTGAAGAACATCTTTTAACTTTTTCATAGTATGTACCTAATTAGTAATGAATTCTTTTAATTTTTATATGTTTACCTCACTTTTCTTTTTGAAAGATATTTCAGTATGTAATATAATTTGAGACTTTTTTTCCCTTTCATTACTTTGAAAGCATTGTTCTACTACTGACTTATATAGTTTTCAATTTTAAAAACCTGATGCCATTCTTATTTATGTCATCCCAGATATATATGACATGATTTTTCTCTCTGTATACATTTAGAATTTTTTCTTTTCTTTTTGTTTTTTTGTTTTTCTTCCAGTACCAGGAATTGAACTCACGACCTTGCACTTGCCAGGCAGGCACTGTGCTCCTGAGCTAAATTCCCAGCCCTTAGATTTTTTTCTTTATCATGTGTTATGAACAATTTGATGATGGTGGACCTTGGTGTAAATTTCTTCAAGTTTCGTGTACTTGGGTTTCATCAAGCTTCTTTAATCTGACTGATAGGTTTTATTAAGCTGGGAAAGTTTCTATTATTTCATTTTTTTTCCTAATTGCTCCTCATCTTCTTAAGGGACTGCTTGAAGTTGTCCGACAAACTCACTAAAGCTTTTTTTCTTTTAATTTTTCTACTCTGTGTTTCACTTTGGGTAGTTTCTATTGCTCCTTCAATTTGCTCATCGAATCTTTAATACCATTGTGCTAGTCAATGTTCCATTGCTCGGACAAAGTATCTGGCATGGCAGTGCAGGATATCATGAAGGAAGGGCAGAGCAGAAGAAAGTTGTCATGCTAGCCAGAAAACTGAGAAAGGGAAAGAACATGAGAGCAAGGGTCCAGGGACAAGATAGATCCTTCAAGGCATGCCTCCAGGAAGTGAACTGCCTCATCTCATTAAATACAACTCCCAAAGCCTGTCAAGGTGGGGATGTATCCGGTGTCTTCAAATATATTAATAGATTTTCTTTCAGATTTCTTTTTGTTTTTTGTTTAGGTTGTTGGAGATGTACAGTAAATCTAGTACCTGTTACTCCATCTTGATATATAATTTAATCAGAGGTAGCAGGAAAGACTTTGAAATAGACCACTATCAATGTCTTTCCTTTCTCATTTAAAATGAGAATGAGGGATATGGCTCAGATCATTTATTTGCATATTTGCATAGCTTTTTGTCTCTCAGGTCATTAAAAAAAAGATAGGGCAAATACCTCCTCAATCTAAATTCTTATTCTAGAAACAAAACAATTGTACTGCAAAATATTCACTTATAGGATGAGATGCTAGCCCAAGCTCTCTGAGCAATTTGTAAATCCCACTGCCCACATAAGGGATGGACAGCTGGTAGTGCAGGCCAACATATGATAAACTAAGGAAATTGCACTGGAGTGGTAGGACTGGTCCAGTCATTCAAACTCAGCTGTATGACAGCAAATAAAAGTGTCCCAATTGAGTTGGGTGTGGTGGTGCATGCCTGTGATCCCAGCACTTTGGGAAGCTGAAACAAGAGGATTGTGATTTCCAGCCCAGCCTTGGGAATTTAGGGACTTAGTGCGACCTTAATGAGACCTAAAAAAAAATAAAAAATGGGCTGGGGATGTAATTTACCACAAAGGCCTTGGATTTAATCCCTAGTACCACCAAAAAAATGCGCTAATCTCCTGAACCAACTTAATCCTACTGTGCCCTAAACCGTGAGTACCTTCCTCAGGCATAAGATTGTTTTATATTTTTGGTCTATAATCCCATTATTTTTTGTTTTTTGTCTGGCAAAAATATCTTTAAAAGAAGAATAATATAATTTTGGTCACTAGGTTGGTACTTTATTAATGCTAATAAGTCCTTGAATAGGGTCTTAGTTCCTCCAAAGCAGTTTAACCACAAGAATGTGAAATCATTGATGAAAAACCAAGCATGATGGTGCGTACTTATAATTCAAGCAATGTGGGAAGCTGAGATAGGAAGACTGAAATTTCCAGGTCAGCCTGGGCAATTTAGCAAGATTCTTCTTCAAAATAAGAAATAAAATGGCTGAGAATGTATCTCACAACGATCCCCAGTACAGGAGAAAAACTACAGATCAGAAAGTGAGTATAATTCTCCTAAAGTATTAAGTATTCTTTTTTACTGACCTTAGAGCTGTGTATCCACAAAGCTTACCAATTCTTCTGTGAAGGACAATACATTTTTTTTCTGTTTTCCTAGCAAAAACAACCCATTTACTACAACTCATTTCACTCAATATTTTCTTAATCTGAAAAGAAAGCTACTACACAGGTGGAGATGGGCAACTGGTTTTAGGGACATATTGATATAAGCTATCAGGGACAGGTCCAAAGAGCTGAGATTAGTATTTTTAATATAATTTTTAGACAAAAAATTAAATGCTAAGAGCATTGTTTTAGAAACTATAATAATATGAAGGATTCTACAGATTATGACCTAGCTGTGATGCTCATAAAATTTTAATTCTTGCAGCTACTTAAGGTAGTCTATACAAGTACAAACTCAGAATAGATGAGTCATGTTATGAAGGAAATATATGTTCTTACTAATATTCACTTTCTTTGTCTTTACAAGAACATCAAAGGATTTCAACATATAAGAGTCAGATAGAAAGTACAGTACTAGTGTGGTTTTTAATACTTAACTTAAAAAATACAAAAGATATTAACTGTGTAAAGAACATCCATCTTGAGTGGGAAGCTCATGCACACTTAACAAGATTAACATTAATATTTAGTAACACACACCATGCTATAACAGTAACCACTGACTTTCACTGAAGGGTTTTACATCTCTAAGACAGCTTCAATTTCATGACTAGATTACATTTTTAGAAGTCTTTTCCCCAAATCTTTGGAAAGCCAGGTTTCTTTTAACTCCTGTTTTAACATCATAAATTAAAAATGGTGACATTTTTCTAAATGGATTTTATTAGATCAGTTGTTTTCACCCTAAGGGGCTGTGCCCTTTAGCCTAAAGGACATTTGGCAATTTATAGGGATGATTTGATTGCCACAAATAGACAGGGGGAGTGGTATTGGCAGGGATGAAGATAGTTATCTTACAATGCACAGGACAGTTCCAACAAAAAGAGTTATCCAGCCCCAAAGGTCAATAGAACAGAGATTGAGAAGCCATGTGTTCGATCGAGGCTGTGCAGAACAGTTAAATTTCTATGGAAGTCTCTGCTGAGAACTACCTTTGCTGCTGACTTTTAAACTTTCATGCATTTCAAGAGAAATAACTAATTTAGGCCTACTTATTATTGTACAACAATAGCCACTTAAATTGCTTAGGACTGTCATTCATAAAACCCTTTCATATATTTACCTCATTTTCTCCTTATAAATCTATGCTGGTTATATTCTTCCATGTCTTACAGGATATTGCTGTGAAAGAAGAAGCTGAAGTAGTCAATCGAGGTCCCACTAATTCAAATTATAAAAGAAAAATCCAGTGCTCTTTTTTTTATTCTATAGCTATAACATTCTTCTTAAGAAGGGAAGGAGGAAGAGGAAGAGGGGATGTATGGGTGGGGAGGAATACACTCAAAATACATGACATACATTAATTCCCCCCCAAAATGTTATTTTTTTGTTGTTGTTTGTTTTTGTTTTTTGTCCGGTACCAGGAATCGAACTCACGACCTTGCACTTGCCAGGCAGGTGCTTTGCCTCTGAGCTAAATCCCCAGCCCCTCCCCCCAAAAATGTGAAACTAGGGCTAGGGTCGGGAAAGAGGGTATTATGGGGAAATGATTAAAGTCTATTAGGCACATGTGCAAATCTACTGTAAAATAACCTATTACTCTGTAAAACTAATTAAAGAACATTTTTAAAAACAGAATTTAAAAATAAAGTTAAATCATTGTGCAGCGATCCCAACACTCCTTTGGAAGTGTGATTCCAAAACACAGACAGCATCTGTTATAAGGCTGTAAAGAGTAGAAGAGGGCAGAGTATGGGCTGGGTAAGGAACGTAGGGAGCATGTACAGAGAGGAAGGAGCAGAAAAAAAATTTCTTTAGTTAAGCCATTTGGAGGAGCACAGAGATTCTTATATTTAATGTGAGTAACTTTCCTATGAAACAATCACTCCAAGCAAGGTAAAAGTTTTATGAAAATATGAAATGGACTGCATCCAACCAGCTTAATAGGAACCACATTTATTACTTCAAACAAAGAATCTGATACAAGGAATCCACTGCACAAGTGACAGAAAAACGGAGAAGAATCCCGGGACTCAAAACACAGGAAACCACTTTTAAATAGGCGGGCTGGAGGAGGTGGTTATTTCCAGAGCCCAAGGTTTACTCTGTGGTGGGCCTGGGAAGCAGGACATGGACCCTTGAGAAAAACAGTGCTTACTGGGTTTGGTGCCAAAGGCAGAGAGAGAGGTGAATAGCCTGTATTCTCCCACTCCTCAGTCACCTTATAGTACGCCCTGCTGGCCTAACTCAGCAGAAAGCCAGCTGAGATATGGAGCAGAGAAGGTGGAGAGAAATGCGAAGGTAAACAGGACCAGAGTCATCACATGGCCTGTGGACACTGTGCCAGTGGAAGAATAAAACTGAGTTTACAGCATAAGGTAAATACTGAGGACCTTAACCATATTTTCCTTGATGTATTAGATCTCTCCTGGAACAAATAAATGAATAAAATAAAATCAAAGTCATAAGGAAGAATTTGACAATGAAGCACAGTACTACTTTAAATGAACATCTAGAACTTCTAAGGTTAAATGATTACAACCAAGGGGATTTTTTTTTTTTAAAGAAAAAAAAGAAAACAGCTTAAATCAGTATTGAGAAAAGAAGCTAGGATCCTGGCACACTTGTTTTGCACACAGTAGGGTCCAGAGCCAAAAGAGAGGTAAATTCTTGCTGAGCTCTTGACAACATGAAAATAAAAACATTCATCACATTTCCTTTCCAAACTTCAAACTATAGCGGAACATAATTTACAAAGGCTAGCTTAATTTGGGAGGCAAACAAAGAAAAGAGACTAAAAAGGCAATAATATATCATTGCAGGCTTTCTCTCTTCACTGGCGTACTGTGTACATGAAATATGCGTAATTTCATTTGAAGTAGTATATTCAAATTACAGAATCACGAGTATAAAACCTGATAGCCTAGGAAGTGAAAGCCAATCTGCTGATCACTATGAAAGAAAGTAACAGTTAATATTTAGAAGAGACATCATCGGGGGTAACTGCTGTGGACATTTCAGTTTTCCTGTGTATGTGCCGGATCCCCATACCCGGGGATCGGAAGAGCCACAGAGAAGTATAGCTGTGGTGTCACAGGAAAGTGGGCGGCAGGCCTCCTTCAGAGAAAGAGACACTCAGATCACAGAGAAATGTGGACAGGCACTTAAGTAGGAACATTTAAAGTGTGGTTTCTGGTAGCTATCCTGCTTCGGACATCAGTGGGCTTAGCTGATAGACCCAGTAAAAAGGGCAAGACTGAAGCATCTGATATGCTGTGCTGGCTCTTGGTGCTAGTGAGAAGTTTCAGAGAGCCTAGTGCAGCTATAAACGTGAGAGGGTACAATCTCAGGAGAACATCCTCATTTCTACAAGGTAAAGAAAACAAATGCCAAAGTCCAAGCAGCAGTTGTATGGCAGAGAGTCCTCAGAGATGGAAGAAAGATCTGAAAGGGACATAAAGCCTGGCGATATCTACAATTCACAATCCAGGCAGGCCAGCTGGCGCAGGGAAAACGGGGAGTGTGGTGTGAGCTCCACATGCAAAAGGCGAGTGGCTGTGGCAGGGATGGGGGAGAGAAGCCCACCGGGTCATTAAAACCCGGGCAAGCCAGAGACTCAGGTGAGAATGGGGCCAAGGCTAACCAGTGTCATGGCAACCTGAAGAAGTGCTCACCTCCTTCCCTCCTTTCTAGAGCCATTCTTTTCTTTCTTTAATCCTTTAAGGCTCATTTTCTCATGATAGGTATAGTACCAAGGGCCCGGAAGTGCTCCCATGTTTTCTCAAGTTGTTTGAGAAATGGAGGAAAAATTGTCTTGGCTCTAAACCACAAGGAAAACTGCAAAATGAAGTCAATACATATTTCAAGAGGAAAAATTATACAAATCTCTTTCATTCTTTTTAATAACAAAACATCATAGTGTTTGCATGGGACATGGCGACATTTTCCCGTGTTTTTGTAGAATGAGGGATGAGTTCGCTAAGAGAATATCCAGGGTTTACGTAGTCTTTGAATTAGCTCTTCTCCAACCTGGCATAGTGCAGACAGGGAAGGTCAGGAGTGTGCTACGGCTGGGCAGGCAAGGGGTGGAAGGCAGCGCCTCAAATCACCATGACCAGACACCTATGTGGGAGCAGGCACAGCCTGGGGACATGCGTGTCTGGGACAGCGGCAAAGGCTGCTTTCTCTGAGCGCTGGAAGCGGCAGGCAGAGGCCTCCGGAGTTGGTGCAGTCTGGTTTCTGATTCTGGAAAAGACTATAGCAGGATTTCCAATCCAGCAGGCTGTTTGCCAGCGAAGGACTGTGAATACAGAGAGAACCATCCGGAGCCAGATGGCCACTCAGTGTTGTGTAGGGGTATGAATGGAGAACTGACAAAAATGAGACCACAGGGTGTGGTTTCTAAAGCAGGGGAATCGATGGCAGAAAGGAAGTAAGGAGTGAATAGAACTCCATAGAACAGATCAGTGGAAAGTCAGCCAAAAAACACAGAGGTCCAGAGATTCCAAGGCTTCAACGTTCACCTATTACCTGACTGGAACAAAATCCCAGCAACAATGAAGAAGGTCAACCATAAGACTGGCTTCTAGAACTAAACTGCGTTTGGTACATGTACCAACTCCCCATGATGACTGTAATCACTGTGTACTGCAAACATATAATAATAAAGTTAAAAAGAAAAAAGAAACAATTGTTGGCCCATGGTGCACAGGGCCTAATTCTATACGCCTCTTCCTTGGGAGGCCTGGGGCCAGAGTCTGAGCAAAACAGGAGAGGATCCAACCAGAGATTATTATCTAGGACACAGGGCCCCTTCGTGTGCCTTGAGAAATAGACAGTGGAGCTGCCATCCTTTGGGTCACGTTCAGAGGCAAAGTGGCCTCAGTTCAAGGGCAGAAGGATAGAGATTGGGACCCACCTTATGAGCAGGGCAAGGATGGATGTTTATAAACTCTTTTAACCAGGTATATTCCTGATTCAGAGAAGAGTGTGTCTTTCTGGGACCACAGACTCTGACCCAGAAACACCGTCATAGCTGAGCAGACTGAAAGAGGAGGAAACTTGAGCAGCTGCCTCTCTAGAGGCAATCAGGGGGTTGCTGAGGCCAGTGACCTCTGGCTGGAGAGCAGGGTGGAGGACTGGAGGCATCCTTTGGGGCGAAGCTTCTCAGGTTACC
This sequence comes from Chinchilla lanigera, assembly GCF_000276665.1. Taxonomy (NCBI): domain Eukaryota; kingdom Metazoa; phylum Chordata; class Mammalia; order Rodentia; family Chinchillidae; genus Chinchilla; species Chinchilla lanigera. Next base: position 5,564,095 of record NW_004955440.1, read on the forward strand.
TTAGAGCAAAGAATGAGCAGAGCTAGGATGCCAGCAGAAGGAAGATGAGCTGGACAAGCAGAAGAGAGAAATCACTGGGGCGTAGATCATGGCAGCCTTGATTACCTGGATCCCAGCACAATAAAAGAGATCGAGCAACTGTAAGTGACTTTGGATGAGAGTCCTTAAAGGGTGCCAGGAAGATGCTTTAGGCATTTTGGAAAATCCTCTGGAAGAGGTCATTTTTACTGTTTTTCTTCTATGACACTACAGAGAACCTGCAGGTAAAATAATCAAGATTTTTCCAAGATGATCTATTTCCACAGCGGAGGAGAATTTCTAATTCATTAGGCACTTAATCATTCAGACTTTCAGGATTACTAGCATTCCAAAAGCCTCAAAAATTTTAATCCGGATTTAAATTGAACGGGTATAAAATGTGGCAGTCTGCCAATTATTCAACTGCAACTCAACTCTTACTCTTCACACGGTAATGGAAGAAAAACAAAAATCACCTCTTCTGCAGTAGAAGAGAGATAATCTGAAGACCAAAGATTAAATATGAGTGCATAATTATTAGTACTTTTTGTTATAGGCATCACTACACCACGGTTGTAGGTGTAATGCTTTAATTCTGAAATTTTATATCTTTATAAAGTTCTTTATATCCTGAAAAAGTCAAGATAAAAGTATTATCAAACTAGGAATTCACAGGTAAGAGAAAAGCCAGACTAGAAGAAGAAAGACAAGGGAAAAGAAAATGGAATTTCATGTACCAGAAATGAATACGCGTCTGAAAATGTTGTGTGTAAGGAGTTAGGTGACTGTAATGCTAATGCCTTACACAGTTTGGACTGGAGACACAGTGTTATCTTCAATAGTGATGAAACCTTATTTCTCTTTCTCTCTTTGACTGCAAGTACTGCCGATTGAATCCAGGGCCTTTACAGTGAGCTACAGCCCCAGCCATTTATTTTTTACTTTTATTTTGAGACAGGGTCACGGTAAGTTGACAAGCCCTTGCTTGAACTTGGGATTTTTCTTCCTCAGCCTTTCAGAGTGTGGGGATTTTCACAGGCATGCACTACCATATCCAATTTATTTCTCTATTTTTAAATTTTTCTTAGAGCAGCACAAATTGAAAGTATACTGTATCAAGTAGACTAGTTTTCCAGTTGGTATCCAGTCAGTAGAAAAATCAAAGAAAGGTAGGTTGTTTTCAGTACTGCAGATTGAACCCAGGGTCTTCCCATGGAATTAGACCCCCAGGCCTTTTTCTTTTAATGTTTTACTTTAAGACAGGCCCTTGCCAGGTTGTTAAACTACACAAGCCGGGCTTGAATTTGTGAGCCTCCTGTCTCAGCCTCCCAAAGTACTGGGATTAAAGGTGTGCTCTGCAGGGCGGGCTGAATTCTTTATAGACTGGTAGTACAGCCTCCAGATTTACTCCAAACCTACTGACAATAAAGCTATCTTCTACTTTGCTAAACAATCACATTTTTATGAACGTGTCCACTCTTGCTACCCAGTGTCCTTTTATTAGTGGATAATGTCACTGACTACTGTAAGGTACGAAGAAATGTCGTATGTTAACACTAAAAGCTAGGAGATAAAGCCGGGCGTGGTGGTACACGCCTGTAATCCCAGCACTTGGAAGGCTTTGCCAGTTTGAGGCCATCCGGGGCTACAAAGTGAGATCAAGTCCAGTTGAACTGCATAGTGAGACCCTGTCTCAAAAAGACAAAAAAAAAAAAAAAAAAAAAAAAGCTAGGAGATGAAGCTTGGTGAAGACTCAGTGGAAAATACCCTGGGGGACAAGTTGATATCCTTCTGGTGGAAGTTCATTGAACCAGCCTCTACGTTGATCTCAGTGAATTTTGAATGGTTAGCAAGTATCATTCATTCTTAGTTTCCAATTGCAAATTTATTGGAAGGACTTATTTGATTTCTTCAGCACATCACATTTATTAGATGTTTAATAAAGTCTGATTATTGGGGGGGTTTACATAATACTGAGGTATTTAAGTAGTTCAACTGCCTCAAAAATTGTATGTATTGTAAGCTGTAAGCTCAGCTGTAAGCTCAGCTCCATGCAGGCCAAGGCTGGAGGATTGTGAGATCTAGACCAAGTTGGACAATTTAGCAAGATAAGACCGGCCTCAAAACAACCTAAAATCAAAAAATAAAAGGGCTGGGGGCCTAACTCATTGGTAGTGTTAGTGGCTAGCATTCGGGAGGCCCTGGGTTCAATCATCAGTACAAAAGAAAAAAAAAATACATTCAACTTCCAGGTCTCTGTCACACAGAAGTTAACACACAGCTATAGTGAGGACAGCAGTTTTGGCCGTAGGGATGCTGAAATGTTTGTACTAATGTTTCCCCTTTCCCCTCCCCCTCCCCAATGTTCACTTCCACTTCTACTTTTTAGACTTCTAGAGTTCCTTTAACTGGGTAAATTTTCTACCAACTCAGTACAACGTGAACTTTTTACACTGCTTATCACTTTCTATAAACTTGTGGCGCTGATGAGACTTCAAACACGTTTTGTGCCTTAACACACACCACCGTGTTATCAATCTGAAGAAAGGGGCATCTGCCCCTTCAAGTACATAGCGCCTTGGATTATTTGTGGTCCTCTTTCTAGCTGCAAGCTGGGAATAATTTCTACTATATAACTGCAGAATTTGCTGAGGACTAAAAAGATGACATAAATGTATGCTTTGTTTAGTATTTGACATACAATAAAACAGTATTTTCGTACCTCTTCCCTCTTCTGGGGAAGCTGGGGAAGAGACCAGAAGTTAGCTAACATAGTGATAAAAAGTCGGAAGCCTGGAGTGATGATATCCATGCGCGCGCATGGGGGCCTGGGCATGCCACGGCAGAGGGGGACTCTCAGACCTCTTCAATGAGGTTCACTACTGGCAGCTAAGTCACGTTCCTTCCACGGCAGGGTGGGCAGATTCTCCGATCGCGCCATTCTCTAAACCGTAAGGGCATTCTTCGGCCGTCTGCTCAGCTTTACTCGCCCTCGCCCAGTCCTGGGTGGCTGCCCGGTCTTCGTACCTCCGGGTCTCCGCACACTCTCCCCTCCCGCCTGAGAGCTGCCCCTCGCGTGCGGCCGAACACCGCGGCACGTCCTACGCTGTCTCTGCGGCGCACAGTCCGGCCGGCAAAGCGAGCTGAGCCAAGGTCGCACCTCGGCGCTCTAGACTGGTTGAACGCCAAGAGAACAGTGCGCGCTGAAACGGCGGCGCCTTCCGCGCCTCACACGGGTCAGAAGGCGTCACCGGCGGCCTTTCGAGGAGAGGGAGGTTTTCTGCTGGTGCAAGAAAGCTCCGGCCCAAGCGAGGCCGGACCGCTCCCGCCCGCGCCCGGCGGGCAGGCAGGCAGGGAGAGAGGCAGAGCCAGTCCGGCCGCGCGCCCTGCGCCGCCGGAAGT
>NW_004955440.1:5568031-5573708 GCF_000276665.1 Chinchilla lanigera
CCCGCACCCCGCACCGCCGCCCGCCCCGGTCCCCGCCGCTCCGCGACTGCCAGCCTCCGCCTGCCTGCGCCCCCCTTAGTTTTCTCCGCGGTCTCGCCCTCTTCCTCGGCTGGTCGCCCCGCTCGCACCTGGGCATCCCGCCTGTCGCTTTCCGCGCTTCCTCCTGCCGGCCCGTGCACGCTGCCCAGAGCGAGGGAGCGCCCCCTCGGCGCCCCGGCGCGCGCCCCGACCTCTGCATCCCGGGCGCGGACGCTGGCACCCAGCACCCGCGTCGGCGCGCGTCGGGCGAGTCCTCAGCACCGCGGACCCCGTCTCACCCCGGAGTCGGGTCCTGTCTCTAAGCCTCTCCTGAGTTCTCGCGTGTACCTGGGAGCCTCCGGCCAGCACCGCGTTCGGGTCCAAGCCTTCAACACCCAAATCTTGACCTTCTGTTGTTTATCTCATGCTACCACCCTTTTTCCAAGTTACTCTTCAGTCCGTGTACGTGTGTACTGACTCGCCTAAAGGAAAGCGATAATAGAATTTCCGCAGAGCAGTCACAGGGCCCAGTAGAAATGAGATTCATTTTCTGCTGCGTCTAACTTTTCGCTTATTCTTCCATGACCGTGAAACAGAAGTAGAAAGTGAATCGCACTCAGTCATCATTGTGTTGTCTATACTGTACTGGATAATTCCGGGCCTAGTTTGCTCTGTTGTGATACTCTTCTGCCCACTTCTTCTTTCTAGTTGAGTGCACTGTTTCTTCAGCTGGTTCCTGAAGCCGTAAAATGTTTTATGTCGTAGAAAATTGCATCTCTTTCGTTATAATGGGGCTGAAGGAATATTTCAACTTATTATCCCATCATTGACAGAAGTGCTTAGGAGCTCAGACTTGTGGAATTGCCGGGGCCTGCCACCTACCTGTTTTGGTTTGGGCAAGTTATTTAACCCCTCTGCGATTTAATATTCTCACAGCTGTAAGGGCGGTAGTGATTGCACAAGTTAATGCAGGTCAAACACTTAGAACAGTGCCTGGCACATGGCAGGCACTTGATAAATGTTATCTTTATCATCACATAGTTTTACTTGTTTTAACTATTGGTAGGTTAATTCAGAGAGAGCGAGAGGAAAGTGAGAATGGAAAGCTGTTTTCTTGTACTTTTCTTAATTTAATACCCTTATGTTGTAGTTATAATTTGTGTTTTGTTATATAAATTAATTTCTTACAATTTCAAAATACAGGGTTTTGCATTCTATTTTCAAGTAAATTACCAAGCTACCGATAGTTCATTTCTTATTTCACATTTCTAAAACTTTTCTTTCTGGGAATAAGTGGAGTTGAAATATTTAGCAGATTCATCCTAATGAAAAGTGAAAATTTTACACATAACAATTTTAGTACTGCAAGTTAAATAGTCGAAGCTAGAAGGGTATTCTTAATATCCATATGACTTTATCCTGAAAGAGGAGGTAGAGCTCTGTCTTCACATAGAGGAATGGTAGCATTTTGTCATTTAACCTGTTACGTTCAGTCATACTCTCGTGACTTTGCTTGGCATTTACCACATTTTACTCACGTTTAAAAAATGCTAACAAGGGGCTGGGGATTTAACTCAAGGGCACAGCGCTTGCCTGGCAAGCAGGAGGTCGTGAGTTCGATTCCTGGAACCGGAAAAACAAACAAGCAAACAAAAAACCGCTAACAGTTTATGCCTTATGTGCTTACCTCTCTTGCACTATTGATATATTTTTATGATTCATTTAAACTCTAAGTAGATATTACTTATTTTACTGTTTGAATAGTAAAAATTTGAATTCCCTATTTGCCGTCCTATTTACATGAGAATATATAATACATAAAACACATATATAACATACACATATATATGCACACATAACTATCAAAATGTCACCTAACTTTTGTGCTGTGCTCCATACTTCGGTGATGCTGCGTTTGCAGAGGCTGTTCATTGGCCTAGAATCTCCTTTGCTCTCCTCTGTGTATCCAGATTCTACCCCTTCTCCACCTCTTACTACTTCCACACAGTTCCTGCCGACACTGGTTTCCTTGTTACATGGTTTTCTAGAGTGTGCATTTTGTACTTTTAACTATGAAAAGTATAGGCAGTACAACTTGAAAAAAATGACTTTCCTAGGATCTGAGTTAAAGTTTACAGAAACTTTTTAGGGTTTGGGCCACCCACTTGGAACCCCTCCTGAAAATACAGGAGCTGTTTTTATTTCCAATAAAATTCTCTTAAGCTCCTCCTAAAGAAACATTGTAGATACAGACTAAAATTGACATGTAGCATCTACTCTGTGCTTAGCATTATTTTTTTGGTTTTGTAAGTACTCATTCTTTTTAAAAATACTTGAGGAGCACCTGCTGCTTGCCAGACACTGGGGAATACATGAGAGTGTCTCTTCTCTAGTATGTTCTCAGTGAAAATCAAGCTCCGATATGCTCAGTCAGTGGTGGCAGACCTATGGCATGTGTGCTGTTCGTATCACTGAAAGGTCGAAAAGATTCACCATCACTGCTGTAGGTTGTTAGAGGTTGGTAATGAATTACTTCACTGCCTCTGCACCTTTAATGATGTACCATTGTTAGACAACTGAATGAATAGAACCCAAATCAGTTTTTATAGTCCTGGTTGGAAAAAGCTCTTTCAGAGAATAATAATAATAATGATGCAACCTCTGTGTTTTTTAAATTTATATTCTACTATGGCATGGGCAGACATTAAACAGGTAAGCAGATAAAATGTGAGATAATAAGCACTGACTCAGAACATTGTACCAAGCATTGTTTCAAGAGTATTTCTATATTAACTCACTTAAACACATAATGATCCTTTAAAGAAGGCTTTATTGTTATTCCTATTTTACAAATGAGGAACTAAGAAGTAGATTATTTAACTTCCACAGAATTGTACAGTTCAGTAAGCAGTGCAGCCAGGCAACATAGATCTAGAGTGTGTTACCCCTTGTTAACTCAGGTTTGTCACTTTGTTATTGGTTAATTTAGATAAGATGCTTCATCTTTCTGAAAATCTTTCTCATTAAAAATTGATTTTGACAGTGGAGTTTTCTTGCCTTTTTAGGTTGTTTAACAACCTATTTAATTTTTGTAAAGCACTTGATACCCATTTTTATCCCAAGCCTTATATATGGTCAGATAATCAAGGCATTTATATTGTTGGGCCTACTCACTGTTTTGTGTCTTTGATTTGCGCACTAGCAAAAGTTTATTGAGCAACTTATCTTCGCCATGCTCTTTGCTAGACTCTGGATGTACGTATACATTTTTTAAAAAGGAGGGGTGGTGTTGTATTCATAGAGGCAAAAGTCAGTTGGGGAGCAGAGAAACTAAAGAACAGCAAGAATAGTAATTAGATATGAGATTGCTATGAAGAAAGATTATTGTAAGTAATGTGAGGGCACTAGTCCATCAAGGGATGCTTCTCTGAAGAAACGGCTTTTAGGCTGAAACCTAACGGATGCTAGTTACCCAAGTGATGTTGACAGTTTGAACTTTCTAGAATATAGACAGGGATTAACTTAACACATGGGGATAATTTATCGGAAATGAGAATGGAGCAGATCACAATGACCAAAATCCGTGCTAAACATTTTGTATTTAATCTCAAGAGCAGTAAAAAGCCATTAGAGAATGTTAAAAAGCTGAGTAAGACTTTTGCTTACTCAGATTTTTGCTTTGAAAGCATCGCTTGGCTCCTTTATGGAGAACACCCTGGAGAGGCAAGTGTCAGTACAGGGTGACCATTTAGGTCAGTGCTTCTCACATTTACTTAGGCGAAGGACCAGCCCTGTTTTAATAATCCCTTAGTACTGGTGCTTTAGTAACGCACAATAAAATGAATGTTTTGACGTGTTAGTTTGCTGTAAAAGTTTCTAGAAGTTTATGTATGGATCAATATTCATGGACCACACTTTGAATAGCATTGATTTCAGCTATAAGGGTAATTTAAGGTTCTCGGGCTATCAGAGGCTAGCATGCGTAAGGGCTTGAGTTCCACTGGAAGCAGTGCAGAAATGCAGTTATTTAGATACAGGTTAATGGCATTGATATAAAGTAGCTTGAATTGGCATATATTTGGGAGGTAAAATTGCTAGAATTTGGTGATGGGTTGGATTTGGGAGTCTATGAAGAGAAGGCTGAATTCCTGGGCCAGTAATTCTTATACCTAAGATAGGAATGGGGAGGAGCTGGTGTTTTGCTTGGTATTGTCAGGAACAAGACGTATTAATCATAAGGTGTGAGAGGTTAAACCTGAGAGGGAGATAAGTAGAGAGGTATAGTAGCAGTTGGATATATATGTTTGGGGCTCAACAAAGAGATTGGGACTGTACATAAATTTGGTCATAGCGTAAAGTTTATAATTGATGCCTTGGAGTAAAGGAAGAAATTACCTACGGGAAAAATAGAAGATAGAAAAGGAGAGACTTAGGCCTAAACCGTGCATCTTATGCATTTTAACATTGGAAAAAAGAATTGGAGCAAAGGATACTGAAACGGAGTAGCCAAAAGTTGGAGGAAATTTTTGTCAGTATTAGGAAAGCCAAAGCAGTAACCAAAAAAGGTGAGAGTGATCAGTCAACTATTTTGAATGCTGCTGAGAAATCAAATTGAGGGCTAAAAAGTACATATTATATTTAGTAAGATACAAAATATTTTGTATTTCTCATTAGTCAGTCTATCCATAAACTATTTGAAAATGAATTTTATTTTAATCTGCCAAAGCTGTGATCCTAAATTTATAATAAAATTATCATTTCTACATCGTGAACCATATCTTCCTTCCTGAGCTCATACTCATGGCTCTGTTTATTACCATCTGGATATTCTATAAGTACCTCAAACTTTTTTTCCCCATAACTTACTCATTTAGTGTACATTTTTTTTTAACCCACTGTCAGACACGAAATGATAAGACTTTTTAGGTATGTGACTAGAACTCAGATGAGGTGCAATGCGTAGTTAAACAAATATTTGTTATTCTAGTGTGAATAGTGTTGTCATAGCAGTTTGGAAGCAAAGAGAAAGGACAGCAGGGAAGATTTTGTAAGAAAAAGGACACTAGAGCAGAATTTCTGAAAGGCAATTTAAGCTTAGGTGAAGAAGGCAATGCAGTGGTAAAGGATATTGAAGTAAAGGTATTTCAGGTTTTTGAGAGCATTCACAGGTAGAAATTATGAATAGTTGGCAAAACCCTTATTGACAAGGTGAAAGTCCCAGAAAATAGACAGAAGATAAGGTGTTAACATGAATTTTTAAAACAGTACATAAAAGTTCTAGAAGACATCTGTTTTAAAATAAGGGTAGTTCTATCAAAATTTGCTATTGAAATATTTTCTTGAGTAATTTTACAATTATTGTGCTATTCTTACCTATAACAGTTTTCCTCAAATTTTATGTAAAGAAAATTTTAACTTTTAAAATACGCTTTTGCGATTTTTTAATATCTTTGCTCTTGCCTTCTCCCTGGATTTTAGTTTTCTAAGTCTTTTTTTTTTTTTTTTTTTTTTTTTTTTTTTTAAGATGCGGTCCTAGGAAAGTGCGGGCCTTGAGCTCACTTTGTACCCAAGCCAGCTCTCCTTTTGGTGGGGGATTGAACCTAGCTTTTGCATTGAGCTATATCCCCAGCCCTTTTTTTCCCCTTGTTTTTTTTTTTTT
>NW_004955440.1:5573808-5627971 GCF_000276665.1 Chinchilla lanigera
TTTTTTGGTTTTTCTCTGGTACCAGGAACCAAACTCACGACCTTGCGCTTGCCAGGCAGGCGCTTTTGCCGCTGAGCTAAATCCCCAGCCCCTAGTTTTCTAAGTCTTAATTGAACACTTGCCTAACAGCTGCAGGCTTTTCTTACATTGTTATGATCCCTGTTAGTTCTTATTAGCATTGTTTGGATTATGTAATGTAACTCTGAGATTGAACTTGACAAAGGTAAAAGCAAGTAGATTTAAGATTGCTTTTATCTTCAAATGTAAAATTACATTACTTCAAACTCTAGTTGAATAAATTGTATATGTACACCTAAAGAGAAAGTATGGTGGTAATACTCACCTGTGAAATATGCTTAGAAAATAGACCTCCACCTACTTCTTTGGTACTGTGTCTGCTTTCATCCTATGTTAGATATAAGAATATAAATGACTGAGGATAGTTACAAATGAAAAGAGAAGTTTCATTCCTTTAATAACTATGTAGTGCAAATCTAAAAGATTGCAATGTACCTGTAAGGTAACGACAAGCTTTTGGAATGTAATTTGAGGTTTGTTAGAAAGAAAATATCATTGTTTATTGTGAAGCAAACTTACTTTTTTTTATCCTGTATATAGTTGCACCTTTCTCCTCTGCCCCCTTGTACAAGTAATTAAGTGATTTTTAAAAAGTAGACTTTATATTTTAAAGGTACCTTAGGTCCATAGCAATGTTGAGCAGAAAGTAGAATTCGCACTTATCCACTGTGCTCACTCATACCTATCATCTCCTATTAGTACCATCCCCCCACCAGAGTAGTACATTTGTTAGAACTGATGAATCGACACTGACACATCATTAGTATCCAAAGTGCATAGTTTACATCAGTATTCACTCTTGGTATTGTATATTTTGTGGATTTGGACAAATTTATGATGGCATGAGGGTTCCTGTTCTGTGTCCTTTTCAGCACTTTTTGTTGTCAGTATTCTATAGTGGTTTCTCATTGTTTTAATCTGCGCTTGCCTGGTAACATGATGTGGACCTCCTTTTTTGTGTGCTTATTTGCTATGTGTATACTGTATCATCTTTGATGAAGTATCTATTTTTAAACGTTTTAAAATTTTGGCTGGGGATATAGCTCAGTGGGACAAGTGCCTGCCTGACAAGCGCAAGGTTTATTAGTACATGTTTGCAGTACACAATGATTACTTTAATCATATGGAATTGGTACATGTATATAACACATCGTAATTTTTTTAACTTACCACTCCTTTTGTTCCACCTCTAAGTCTTCTTTGATGACATGTCCACTAAGGTAATTCCTGTTTTTCAATTAGGTTGTTTGTTTTATTGTTGAATTTTAAGAGTCTTTCCTATATTTGCTATTACAGTTTTTTATTAAATAGGTCTTTTCCAAGTATTTTCTGCCAATCTGTGGCTTGTGTTTTCATTCTCCTGATGGTCTCTTTGGCAGAGAAGCACATTTTAATTTTCATAAGGTCCAGATTAGCAATTTTTTTGTGGATTGTGCTTTTTAGGTCTTATCTCTAAAAAGTCACTACCAAAAATCCAAGATCGTCTGCGTTTTGTTTTCTGTTGTGTGTTCTGGAAGTTTTTTAGTTTTACATTTAATAGATCTTTTATCCATTTTGAGGCAGTTTCTGGATCTGTGTCTAGATCCTTTGTTTGTTTGTTTTGCATATGGATGTCCAGTTGTTTTGGCACCACTTGTTGAAAAGACAAGTTGTGATGTAGTGTGAAATAGAGCTTTTTGTCCTTTTTCTATCCTATAGCTCTTAAAACACTTGGAATTTCTGAGTGATAGTACTGTGCTTTGTTATTCATTATCAGCCCCACTTATAGTTCTTGAATTTATGCTAATGAGGTGATGGATTGGCGGTCCCTTAGAAATGCCTGTATAAAGGACCAGTCACTAGAAAGACTAAGAGATTTAGAGACTGGCAGATTCCAGTTTTTAGCCTTACCCACTGACCTCGGGGAAGTATGTGTCTTAAAGGTAGTTTTCATACAAGACCGAAAAAAAAGTGAATACAGATTTGTTTTTAAATTGCCAAAGGAAGTACAAATACAAGAAGCATTTGAAAGAATTTAATTTCACTTAGCTAGATTTTTGAGTGGCACTTCTTAGAATCAGTTTAAACTTTTGCTAACCAGTGAACATCACAATTATGTCGTTTTGCCAGAAAAGCTTTTAATGAGTGATGGATGAACACTAAGCTGAATTGGTACCATCTGATTGTATTCCAAGTACATTTTTTAAAATACGAAAATATTTTCTCATTTAAAGCATTTTTTCATTGGCATTTGAAAACTGGTTTGAGTTAGGTAGGACTGTGGTGGAAGTACTTAGGTTATGCTTGAATTATCTTTTTGATGTTTTTGAGTAGGATCACAGTTGTTATTCAGCCTGGCGGTCAATTCACTCTGTTGCCCAGCCTCAGCTTGAACCCAGGGCTGACCTCCTGCCTCAGCCTCCTGAATGCTGCAGCTGCAGTTGTACCCAACCATGTCCCGCTTGGTTTATGCTTTAATGTTGTCAGTGTTGTTTTCTCATTTGTCTCATTTATTTTCACTTGTTTCGTCTGCCTTTTTTCCCTTCCCAAGTCTTTTATCAACAAAAATTTATTGAAACCAGTATTTTTGACTTAGCCGAGGATCACCAGGTATATTTGAAAATGGTTCTTAGAAACTGATAACTTACACTGTTGTAAAGATACGGTCAAACTGTTTCCTCATAGATCTTTTTAGTTAAAAGGGAAGGTACCCTTTTTACAGCACTGGTGCCTGATTCTATGTCAAGTACTTTAAATATTTTATCTTGTTTATTTCTATCACTTACCCATGAGATACAGATAATTCCTTGAATTGTAGTTGATATACATTACTAAGTGCATCTTTCTTGTGTGAGAAAGAGCGCTATGAATTACACTTGTTAGATGCTGTTAATTTCAGAAATATTAAAAAGTGACAAAATAGGTGCTTTAGAATTAGTGGAAGGTATAGTTACCACTCAAGATCTTCAGATCAGCGGACCTTCCCTGAGGTGAGGTCAGGATGCATTTACTGTACTCCGGAGCTCTTCAGACAGCCAACGAGGAAGATCTCAGACATCCTCCCATTTAATTGCTTTAGGCAAGTTACTTAGAAGCTTAGTTCTCACCTCTCTAAAATGGAAATAGCAATGATAATGATACTCTCTCATAGTTATAAGAAATAAAAAACGAGCTATATTTACAGTAATGCTTTCCATGTAGGTAAGTGCTTTTTGTATATTTTGGTTCATTAAAAATAATAATACTGTTTCTGATCTAAGATATGAGAGTATATGATTGCTTAAAAGCAGAAAAAGACTTTATCAAATGATTCCTTAATATTTTATGGACATAATGAAGATTAAAGTACTTTACTGATTTATTTTTTAAAACTAACATAAAACTAAAGTCTTGACAATTTTGACAACTAAATTATATTTTTATTGTCATAGAAAATACTGTTTAAAAAGTTCAGCTGAAATCTGGCCTCTTTTCACCTTAGTTATGACTTACTTAATCAGAATATTGATAAGCCAGGATGGACAGTTGAAAAACCAGGGATGTGTTTGAGATGTCTGTTGGTATCAAGGAACTCATTCAGAAGTATTTTTAAAGAGTTTCAATATTACAGACACATATAATTTTAGTTAGAACATACCACTTCTGCATTGTGCAGCCCATGAGGCAAGGCAATACTGACACAGTTCTTTTTTTTTTTTTTTTGGTTTTTCTACGGTACCGGGAACCAAACTCACGACCTTGCGCTTGCTAGGCAGGCGCTTTGCCGCTGAGCTAAATCCCCAGCCCTGAGACAGTTATTTTAATGGTTTTGTACGAACTTGAATTTCTTGATTCATCTTGTGTCAAATCTCATCTTTTGATTTTTTCCTAACCTTTTTCTATTTGGCGCTTGTATCATTCATTTACTTCACAGGAAGTATTAAATACTGTGTTCTGTATTTATAGTAATGAATTGGAAATAGTTCTTGACATGCAAGAACTCAGTGTGTTGTCTAGTCACTGAGTGCTTAGGTAGGCATGATGCTGAAGAATTTATACCTTTTTGTTTTAATCCTAACTGCCGTGCTAGTAGTAGGTCAGTGCTTCTCAAATATTTCTATTAAACAAATAGAGAAGTGTGAACTTTTGGCAAGTAGGGGTGAGTATCTGAGTACGTGTAGGTTGGTAGTGGAGGGGGAGAGCTTGGGTGTGAAAATTCTTTTTAAATTAGTGTTTTCTCATAAATGTATTTGACTTTTACCTTAATACAACCTTCTTTGCTTTAATATAAAAATGTTTTAAATTAGCATGAGAGAAGATTTTTAAAAATCCGTCCCACTTCCATGGTGAATGGTATATGGTATATGGGATTGGGAATAAGATTTTGTTATAAACCTTAAGGCCTTAGGTCTACTTATTTATTTAATATTTTCTTTTTATTTTCAGTACATTTTTGAAGTGTAATGTGTGTTCAAAGATTCACACATATTAATGTACAACATGTACAGCGTTGGGTTTGGCGTTTTACCCTGAGTATGTGATCCAACCATGTTATATGTAGCAGTAGTTTATTCTTTCTCAAGTTCATAGTATTCCATTGTGTTTGTATATCATAATTTATCCATTTTACTATTGATGGATATCTAGGTTGTTTACACTTTGAAGCCATAATGAATAGGACTCCTATAGAATAATCTTGTATATTTTTGTATTTCTGTACACACCTTTTGCTGCATATATGTGTGTTTTTCTAGAGAATCTGTCTTGTAGTATTACTGAGCTGTGTGTATGTATATTATGTTCATTTTTAGTATATATTACCCAGTGATTTCCAAAGTACAGTAAACCAGTTTATAATCTCATGAGTAATGAATAAGAGTTTTAGTTGTTCCACATACCCTAATATTTACTTGGTGTTGTGTCTAAACCATTTTAGTGGGTATAAATTGTGAGTAGTCAGTTTTCTCAGTGTAAGTAAGCATGAGTCCTTTGCTCATAAACCCTTCCCTTGTATGTACTTAATGAAAGTGGATTAGAGACTTACTTATTTTCGTAAAACCTGTACCGTGATTCTGGAGGCCAGTGCTAATTGGTAAGGTGTAGAATATAAAGCAAATTAAGTGTTATTTGAGGAAAATAGTACTGTTGTGAAAATCATAGATTCCTAGTGTAAGTTTAGTGACTTTTGACAAATAGTGCATTTCTGCTTAGTTTACTAAACATAGAAAAGGTTTTCAGATTTTGCAAGCTGGTTAAAAGTTTTATAAGCTTTTTTTATTTTACCGAGTAAGTCTGTAACATTGGCCCAAAGCTTTAATTACACAATGCTGAAATACACTTTCTCTTACTTGAAGGATTACCCAGGTGGTGGGGTGTGTTCATGCATTATTCTGTAAGGTTTGCTACCTGTTAAAAAGAAGGAAAACACGATCCATATAACAGGGATTACTCAGTTTTCAGAATTCAAAAATAATCTTGAAAGTAAAAAAGTATTAAAAACAAATTTTACCATGTGCTCACAAGCTTGCTGTATGTAATATCTTGTTTGTGGAGTTTTAAAAGTAAGTTTCACTGACAATTTCCTAAGAATCTGGGTTAGAATTTAGGGACCTAATGCATCGTGTTGTATATATCCTCTTGCTTCATTTTTCTCCCTTCCTTTTTGACTCCTCCCTCTTCTACTCAGCAACTCTGGTAGAAATATTCTAAGAAGAATTAAGCCTTTGTAGTGTTTATGGATATGCATTATAATGAAATAAAAGTACAGTATAGACCTCTACTATCCTTTACCCTAAAGTTTGCTTATTTTGTCGCTGTCAAAAGTTTGATGTGTTGGTCCTGCTTTGACTTAGGGTAATACCAGTTTGTGTCCTTTGCCCCAACATCCTGCCTGAGCTCTTCAGTGAGTTCACTTTGGAAAAGATTAATGAAGTGTTGAGTAAGTGAGACTATTCAGCTTTAGTGTTGGGAGGTTGAAAGCCCACAGGTGTAAAATCATCCCAGATGACAGGAATAGTGAAGAAGGCCGTGGAGGAAGACATACGCTGAAGTCCTCAGTAAGGGAGTCTAGTTGGAAGGGAGGTGAGCAGGTGATACAGCACGGGAGAAGAGGATAAGAAGAGGGTAAGAGCGTACAGCACTGGGCGCGTGCCATTGCTAAACACGGTGGTAGGATAAAAACGTGAATAGCAGTAGGGAGAGGAGGTTCAAGAATTCTTGTCCCAGCTCTGTTTTCTATATCCTTCATAGTATAAGAGAAAATATTTTAGCAGTTATATTTTATCTGCTTTAGTTAGGTATTTGCATCTCTTACCTTACCTTTGTAACCTTTGTTTCACCAGTGCTTGACCTATTTAGGCACTTATTAAATAAATGTTTGTTCAGTAAATGCTAGACAAATACAAAATTGTTCCACTGTCGTGGAATTCCGAACAAAGAGCATTGTTTACATATACTTTTCTCTTCTATACTGTTGAATGAACTCAGAGCCTTTGCACTCGGCTACATTCCCAGCCCTGTATTTTTGCTTTGAGAAACGTTCTGGTTAAATTGCTAAATAGACCAGGCTGGCCTTAAATGTGTAATCCTTCTGCATCAGCCTCCCAGAGTGCTGGATTATTGGTTCACGCCACTGGCTTACACTATATATACTTTCTTGTTTGGTGGGTTTTTTGACCAGGGTCTCGCTCTGTAGGCTGGGCTGGCCTTGAACTGACTATATTCCAGGCTGGCCTCAAACTCAAGGCGATCCTCTTACCTCGGCTTCCCAAGTGCTGGGATTACAGGCACGTGCCACCATGCCTGGCTTGTATATACTTCTAAAAGTGATTTGAAAACTAGTGAGAACTATTACTTTAACACAATTATATTTTCAAAGTATGGAGTTAATTGCCCTAACTAATGAAACATACTTATGTTCAGAGGACTCCTGAGGGAAATAAAGTTTTACAGAAATTGGTGGACGGCTGTATCTTGATGGGTAATTAAGGATAATTGAGATGTTTAGGGGCTGTTTCCTTTAGAGGTTGGCAAAAAGGTATTACACAATCACTGTGTCCTTAAGAACTTTGAGCAATTATAAGCAACTCCAAGCGCACGCTTCGTTACTTTGTTTCTTCTCATTGGTGTATGAGACTTTTGAGTCAATTATAACTTAATTTGGGGTAGAATTAGTAAAGAAGGCTAGAGCAGTATGAAGTAAAAATTTTTGACCATTGTTAGATAAAACAGGAAAAATGAAGGCAAAAGTGTCAACAATTGGGAGAGTTGTAAGATTTAATCAAACATTTAGATAAATTTTCCTGAAACAAAAAAAGTTGGGGGAAAATGAGAGAAAGGGGAGAGTGAGAACACAGTTTGTATTTGGGATGAATGTTTTGGAAGTCAGAAAATTTGGAAAATACCTGTAGTTATATTAGTGGATTCAGAACTGGCCACTGACTTCTTAGGAACTCCCTTAAGTACGTTACAGACCTGACTTCCTGTAATCCTCAATTTGCATCTTTCCAAGTGAATTATTCACTGTGTAGCAGTGAGAAAGCTGAGGGCCAGAAAGGGAAAATAACTTGTTCAGTGGTTATAAAACCAAGTTTTTCAAATTTACGAAGTTTTACCTGTAGCTCCTGTTGGTATATCTCACTGAGCTTTGGCCATATGCTTTTCAACTGTGGAACCACCGCCTAATCAAGATACAAATCATTTGCACTACTCTAGGAAGTTCCCTTAAAGGTTATGCAGTTCTTAAGAGAAGTTTTAGCCATCAGTTCCTCTTTTTCCAGCCTCGGCTCACAGCTCTTGCATTGAAGGCAGGTGCAAGCTGTTAGAAATAAGCAGTGTGAGAGCAGACCAGCTCGTAGCTGGTGCGAAGCTGGTGGAGAGCCCAGATGACACAGTTGAGAAAGCAGGAGCGAAACCTCAGAAACTGTTGGAATAGAGTGCTGCCTCTGCTTCGCTTCACAGTTTGTGAGATTGTTCCTCTAAGAAACTAGTTACATCTTTAAGTTTCGTACTGGTACTTTTTCACCTTCAACTAATTGATTGAGTTCTTTCTTTACAGCATTGTACTGTGTATCCTCTGTACCAGTGGCGAGGCACCTATGGTACACATGCCGCAGTAGGCTCTTGGTATCCTTGGAAGCCCTAAAAGGTTCACCATCACTGTTCTGCTCCCATTCGGTACTCCAGTCATTTGAGATAATTACCATTATCTTGGTTACATTTCTCATTGCGGAAACAAAACAATGTACCCAGCACCCAGAGTTAAAGGAGGAAAGGTTTATTTTGGCTTACAGTTTATAGAGGTTTCAGTCCATAGTCTGCTGGTACCAAGGCGGGATGGCATGGCAGAGAGACATCATGGAGAAAAAACAGTTTATGGCACGGTAGGAGGAGGCAGCAGCAGGAAGCCTACCTCCTCTCTCTCCCTTTATGTCCCATGCAGACTATAAGTCTGTTAATCGGTGCCGCCCATTCAGGGTGGGGCTCCCATTATCCACCTAGCGCTATGCTAAACCCATTTAGTTATCACATACCTTCAATCCCAGTATCACACACCCTAATCCAGCGTCACATACCCTTGATCCAGCCACCTCCCAACAGCCCCACCTGTGTGCACACAGGTTTTAGGGGTACATCTAATTACAAGCCATGGCACTGTTTATTCACATTTTATGAGAATTGGGCGCAGAGAGCTCATCCTGTTTAGGACTGAGCCCAAGTCTAGTATCAGAAACCACTTAGTATACTGTTAGTCCTGGGTCATTTGTAAGAGCAAATTGTTTTCAATGCTTTGGTTTTGGAATCAGTTCATTAAATTATAGACTTGTAACTATGTACCTCTTTACCACTGGTTGACTTTAAGTGCAGTAGTAAATCTTTGCTTAGTATCTTCCATTTTCTGTACCACGTAATAGTTGCATATAGATGAACATGTAGTGATCACAGTGATTGGAAAAATAATACTTTAATTTCTGATTTATTGGGTTTTTTATTAAAAAAAACCTCTTAAAACCATGTATCACATTGTTTATCTGTGTTTACTTTTCTTTCTCTGTAAAATTACTTAAACTTAATGAATTCCTTATCAGAGTCATTCTTTATGAAACTATTCAGACAGAATGGGAGTAAATCCTTTGACCAAGGAAAGTGGTGGTAAACCTGTCCTCATGTGCTACAGCCAATTGTTGCCACTGAAAGCTCTAAAAGGTTCAACATCCCTGGTAGAGGGTCATATGGTGGTTGAGTTTTATAGAAGTAATATTTAAAATGGTAGATTAAAGTAAGGTGTTGATGCAGAAAGATACAAGGTGATTTACTGCTTGTTAATTGAAATAATTTATTCACTGAAGTGTATAATGTGATACTATAATTTATAAATTGAATTGGCTTTAAAAACTTAAAAATTGTATTAAATTTTATATTACAAATAATATTTGACAAAAAACCTAACTATGTACAAAGCAATTTCTAATTACATTATTTGCCTTTTATGAGTTTTAAGCCATTGCTGAAAGTTGCAAAATTTTGTTGGCCAATGTCTAAGTAAATTTGATCTTAGAAACTATAGTGAACCTGAAGTAATGTACTGGTATTGAGTATGAAGATGTTCTTGTTCCTTTTATCGTGATTATTCTGCTTAAATAAATATATATACACATATTTACATTTATACTTTGGGTGGCATCTGATCTTAACAACTAAAAATTTTTACCAAAAAAGGGGCCACACATGGTGGTACATGCCTAAAATTCCTGCTCGTTAGGAGGCTAAGGCAGGAGAATCACAGGTTCGGACAGGCTGGGCAGCTTAATGGGACCTGTTACAAAATAAAATAAAAAAGGCTGGGGATGTAGCTCAGTGGTAGAGTGCTTGACTAGAAAGTCTGAGGTCTGAGTTCAACCTCTAGAACTGCAATAATAATAATTATTATCATTATCATTAAAGGTAAATAGTGAAAAAGATGTGGTCAGTTTTAAAGCCATAGAAAATTTTGGAGAACCTCTGAGAGCTAGCTCAAATTAGGGGGTCAAGAGCTGTCTTTTTGTTGCTCTTGTTGTTTCCACAGGGCCTGCAATAATTAGGGTACCCAGAAATATTGGAATAAGTTAATGAATAAGACAGAATTTATGAAGAAACAAATGAAGGATTTATTAACAAAAGATAACCAGAGAAGCCGTGCAAATCACTATTATAAGTAGCTTTTGGCTTCTAGCTGACCCATAGTAGTTTACTATATTCTATATAATCATCACTTAAAATGTTACCATATATTTTATGGGCATATAGCTATTAACATTGAAGCAAGTGGGCTTAAACTTTTCTTATTGTTCCTTGTATATATTCTATTACCTAAGTAATAGAAAAACCATTGGACTTGGAGCAACTAGAATGACATACCTAAATATAAGTATTTGTAAATGTTGGTTTTTAAATATGGTAACCAAAGTTCTAGGCTTGCAGTTGTGTCCAGCCTGTGGCCTATAGGCTGTATAGCCTAAATTGGCATACTGGATTGTGTACTGCTTTGTATCACTTTCTGAACTGCATAATAATAGAATAGGAAGTCATCATCCCATTACCAGTTCAACTTAATGCTGCAAGTTGTGCCTGCTTTTAGTTGCTTAGTGGTTTCTGTTAACAAAGTTCTTTTTTATTTGCTGTAGACAATGTTACCCAACTCTGCAATAGTCTTCTTCCCTCTCCTTTGCTCTTAAACCCCCAGTTACTATTAGTTGTTAATTTTACATTACCAGGATATTTGCATATTGTTTTACTATACATACATGCATACATACATACATACTTTACCATACATCTTTTGTTTTTTAGTCCATTCTAAAAATTTTCAACCTAAAAAATATAATACTATAAAATACTTTAGAACAATACAGAATTGCAGAATGAAATGTATTCCTATATATATTAAACTTACTTGTGGGAAATTCTCCAGTTCCTGTGGATTCTCTGATTTTTTTTAAGTTTCTTTAAAACTTCTTCTTGAAGCTGTTTTTTCTTTTTTTGTTCAATTCACATTGTTTCTCTTTCTGTTTCCTTTGCTTAGAGCTATGTTCTTCAAAATGAGGCACCTTTATTAAATGGAGTATGCAAGATAATTTAGATTTTAGAAATTAAATAACATTAGTTTTGGTACTAATTCATGAAAAACTTTGAGTATAGAAGTTTAAGTTCAAAAAAAGTTTTTTTGAGAACCTTGTAAAATACTTAAAACTGCATTCAGATTTCAGTCGGGCTTGATCCTTTGTTGAAAACATGGAATGTTTTTATAAAATTTGAATTTTTACCAGGACAGGACTAGGTGTTGATTTTTTTCCCAGTAATTGTTTTAGCAGTTGATGAGGCTTCCTTATGAACTCATGTCTTCTTTCAAATGATGAAAGTAATCTTTTTTTAAAAAATGTATTTGTTCCTGTTTTTCAGCCTCCTCCCTATTTACATGAATATTAGATCTGCTGAACCTGACCTGAGAGTCCCTAATTTTTCACATCTCCTCAATTTGCTTATTGCCTCAGAAGTATTCCTTTGTTACATTTCTTACTTATACATCAGTTGTAACCATTGTATTATTTATCTTGCATGTTGAATGTAACTTACCTCTTTCAGTTAATCCTTTCTAGTTTTAAGTGTACCATTCTATCCTCAGAATTTTCTTTGTTTCTATAAAGGTTATTTGATGTGGGCTTTTTTTTTTCCCTCCCATTGAATTTTGTATGTTACTAGTTTTTCCAAAAGGTATATTGGCTTTGGCTTTCTGTCCATATTTTCAGATAAGGACTGTGTTGCTAAACAGTGGTATATGGCTGGTGTGGTTTTCCTCTGCAGTTGTGGAAATCTGTTTTCCCAGAAATCTTCTTGGAATGAGAGGGCTATGGACACATTCAGTATAGGTGGGTAGGGTGTCTCAACATTGTAACTTCCCTATAGGTTGCTTGGATAATTTGAGAAACCCCACACAATTTTTTTGGTGGGAGGCTTTATTTTATATGGAAAATGCTTTAATATTTAATTTGTTAGTTATCTTTTCTCACCATTTCATCCCTAATGTCTGCTATGATACGCCACATGAGTCCAGTGTATAACATGTGTGTCTATAAGGAACTGACACTGATAGGAGACATGCACAAACAGGTGTCCCGCTTCCTTGGAGGGCAGTTCTTAGACTTTGGCATGATGGTAAAAGCCACAAGTGCCAGTCTTAGAAAGGACCAGCTGTCTCAGGGAGCCTAAATTTCTAGTTGGTCTTTGCCTGCTCTCTGTATTTGATAAAGGGTTGATTTTTCTTTGGGGCTCCATAAAAGAACTGTGGATGTATCTTGTATCTTGGGTTGTGATTTTTCTCCCTTTCTGTGATAATTTATTCCATTTGTTCCCCCTTGAACTTCTCAAAATTTCTAATCTACAAATATCACCCTCATTTTTCAGTTTAGTCATGGCTTCATTTTTTAATGAAAATTTGTTGTCTCATTGGTACGTTGGGAAATAAGAGAGACAGATGTGCTCATTGCCTTGAACTGTGCTTTGTTTTCAGAGTTTCGTTGTGTGTACAGTATCTAACTCAAAATTAGAAAACTGTTCTGGCTTTTAAAGCGAGCATTATTTTGTGTTTCTGACATGCTGGAAAGGATGTATTTTTAAATATATTTTTAAAAATTTATTTTAAACTTAGGTTCAAACCAGGCAAGCAAAGCCAATTTTTAGTCCTATGATCTTGAACAAATGCCTTACCTTTTTCTTTCTTTTTTTCTTTCCTTTTTTCTTTTTTTCTTTTTTTTTTTTTTCTTTTTTTTGCATCATTAGTTTACTCATTTATAACATTAGCAGGGACAATTATTACCTTCCTAATGGAATTATTTCTAGAATCAAATTAGATAAATACTTAGGTGTGGCAGATGGAAAGTCTTTAGAAAATGTGTTGTTTTTAAATTGCCTCTCTTCCGGGAAAATGTCAGATGTCCATTTTAGATAGCCTGTTAGTGAACAGAAGAGATAAATTTCTGCAAAGTTAGCTAGAAAATAGGCTATTATAAAATAAATTTTCACTGAGGTTTGTTAATAGTAAGATGCACTTGCTGAGAAAAAGCATCTCATACACGTTGAAAAGTTTAAGTGAAATTTATTGGTGACTTGCTGGAATTAGTAGCAAACATATTAGAGGTTCTTTTTTCTTAAGAAAGCACCTGCAGAAATAGTAGAGCTCTTTGTATGATTGTGTTCTCCAAGTAGCCAGTGAGTAACATCTACTTCATTGTACTGTTTTTCTGTGTGTCCACTTTTGTGTAATGTCTTTGAATATGTTGATAGTTTCCCCCACTGGTAGCACAAGATGATAAACTGTTCTGACTTAAGTCTATTATTTTGAATCTTCTGTATTAGTGAAGTAAGTCTCTCTTTTCTAAACTACAGACTCTGATATCTTCTTTAATTCTTCAAAGTCTTTGCACTTCTACCTCTGCCAGTATGGGCTCTGATTTGTTGCAGTGTCAGTTAGTTTTACCTGTTTTAAAACTTTGCGTGAATGTACTTTTTAATGCCTAGGTTTTGGCCCAACATGTTGTCTGTGAGATCCATCCATGGGAATAGTTCTGAAAACATACTCTTTTCAGTGGATATTCAGAGAAAGCTTTGTTGTTGAAGGAACTGACAGCTTTCATACCCGAAGGCCCTTGAAAACTTTCTGGTGGGCAAAGGTATGATTCTCACTTGTAGGTCTAGGCTGATGTGTTTGTGTCTTAGTTTTAAACAAAAAGTAATAAATAAAATAGAAATGAAAGCTTATAGAATAAGGCTATAAAGACAATATTTTTGTGTAGCTTTATAATGTGCTTGTGTTTTATTTTTATTTTTATTTTTTTTTTTGGTTTTTCTCCCGTACCGGGAACCGAACTCACGACCTTGCACTTGCCAGGCAGGCGCTTTTGCCGCTGAGCTAAATCCCCAGCCCCTGTGCTTGTGTTTTAAACTAAGTACTTTTACAAAAGAACCAGAGGTTTAAAAAAATAAAAGTTTGTAAAGTAAAATTAAGAAGAAGCTAGGATTTATTATTGAAGAATGAAGATATTTTTAAATTTATTGTAGCCTAAGTGTAGAGTATTTGTAAAGTCTGCCGGAGTGTACAGTAATGTTCTTGGCCTTTACATGCACTCACCACCTAGTGACTCATCGAGAGCAGCTTTTGGTGCTACAAGCTCCATTCATTGTAAGTGTCCTAAGTGTGCCATTTTTGGAAATCTTTTTACTGTATGTTTATTTTTCTGTGTTTAGATCTAGAAATACCATTGTGTTAGAGTTTCGCACAGTATTCAGTACAGTATCTTACCCTAACTTTCTTCCCTGGGTGCTTGCTGAGTCCCAAAGTCATGTTGTTACGCTGCACGTGCATCGTAGGGTGGAACTCTTTTATGTGTGAAGTTATACACTAGTATAAATGTGACTGTTAAAAAGGGAAACTATAGAAAATATTAATTGCAAAATTCTTCCATTGTAGTATTCTCTACTTTTCTGTATATCACTTTATTGAAATTGAGTCCCTCACTACTTACTGTTCTTGTCTCTGTCTTCCCCATGTTAGTATATGGCACTGCCATCCCACAGCTGCTCAGCTCCCAAGAAAGAACCCATGTTTGATTTCTTCTCCTCAATGAAGGGACCCTTTTTTTATGTCTGCTGGCATACCATTATCTCTTGTTAGACTGCTCTTAATAACCTAATATGTTTTCCTGCTTATTACTTCCTTGCCCTTTATTGCCAGTTTATTCCCTAAAATCTCTTTTCTATTTTAGTGCTATTTAAATTGCACTGTTTTTCCCTCTACCGAAAATGTTTTAGTGGCATCCCTCACTTTGGACTCCTCTTCTTGATATTTTCTTAAATTCCTTCCTGCCCTAGGACATTTACACTTGACACCAGCCCCTTACAGTTACCTTCCCTTGGTCTGTCCCTGCTATTATTCGTATTTTTGGTTCTCAACTCAAATATGAATAACTCTTAGAAGCCTTAACGGATTTCCCTATCTAAAGTAACTTCCTTGTTAATGAGTTGATAGACTTTCAGTTATTGCATACCAGCTGTTCCATTCCTTTTCTCTTTTATTTTTTCTTAATTTTATTTATTACAGTTTCTTTTCCACCTTAGTATTTATTTACCTGTTACATTTTTTTCACTAAAATGTTTCCTGAACTTGCAGAATATACTATAAATACTGTTTTAGCTACTTGAAAAATACCTGCAGATGAGTAAACTGTAGCTAGTTCAGCCAAGTTTTCTCTCCTTGAACCAAATTTTAAGTGAGCTAGCTGTTTCTCAATTTATAAAACTCAGATGAATGCCTTCACGATTTTATGTTTTTATTAGTACATCTTCGCATTCCATAATGTTTACATTCCTTTGTAGAGTTGGAGTATGAACGTAACACCTTAATTCCTTTTTTCATCCTCTTTTCCTTCCCTCCCCTTACCCACTGTCCATCTTTTGATCCCCTTCTTCATTTATGTGTTTCAATACTAAATCCTAGGCCCCACTGATTTTTGTGCCTTAAAAATAACTATTATTTTATACTTTTACCTAATAGTTTATCCAGTGGACTTGTCAGTCTTTTAAGAGTGATTTTGGGGCTGGGGATAGAGCACAGCAGCACAGTGCCTGCCTGGCAAGCACAAGGTCATGAGTTCAATTCCTGGTACAAAAAAAAAAAAAAAAAAGATTTTTTTTAACAGGTTTGTTCAGTTTTTAAATTAATTTTTATTATACATTGTCTTGGTTACTTTTTTGTCATTTCTGGGACAAAATACCCAACACCCAACATTAAGGAGCGAAAGGTTTATTTAGCTCACAGTTGGTGGAGGTTTTAGTCCATACTCAGCGGGCTCCAATGCAGGGTGGCACATGGAAGAAGGCAACAGTTCATGGCTGCAGAAAACAGCAAAAGCAGCAAGAGCAAAATGGAGGAGCGAGAGCAAGCCTGTTTTCCTCCCTTATATTGTATGCAGGCTACCCACCCTAGAGCAGGTGTAGCACTCACACCTGTCCCAGCATTGGACCCTGAATCAATCATAAACTCTATAAGCCCTTCCCATGACTGCATGAGGTTTTGGGGGAACATCTAGACATAAACCATAACATACATGTTTACAGTGCATAATAATTACATCCACCATGGAAAGTTGATAAATGTACATAACTATTCAGTTTTAAAACAAATTTCTTGCATGTTCAAGTGGTATAACTTCAAGTTATATATACAGCTGCTATGGAAATCAATGTGGAGACCCCTCAAAAAACTTAAACTAGAAATTCTGTTTGACCCAGCTATTCCCATCAGGATCTTCCTGAGAGTTAAAGACATGTTACAGCAATACATTTATACCCATGTTTGTATCAGCACAACTGATAATAAGTAGATTTTGGAAGTGGCCTGTATGTCTGTCAGCAGATGGATAGGTAAGGAAAATGTGGTATGGAGTACCACAACG
Organism: Chinchilla lanigera; assembly: GCF_000276665.1. NCBI lineage: Eukaryota > Metazoa > Chordata > Mammalia > Rodentia > Chinchillidae > Chinchilla > Chinchilla lanigera. The sequence goes on from NW_004955440.1 coordinate 5,590,329, forward strand.
ATTGTTAAACTTGAGTCATTTGTAGGAAAATGGATGTACCTTGAGACCATAATGTTGAGTGAAATAAATCAAGCACACAAGCATAAATATTGCATGGTTTCTGTTATATGAGAAATCCAAAGTATAAATAAAGAACAAAAGATAGAGAATAGCAAGTAAAGAAATAGATCTTTCTCAGATGGGATCTAGACAAGGAGGGAGAGGGATGGAGGGGAAAGAAAGGAAGGATAGGGGATGAAAAAACTGATTGAGATGTGTTATGTACCAGTACCAACTCCTCACAAGGAATATAAATATGATCTATAGTATGTACCGAAGATATGTACAGAAAAACAAAAGGAGCGGGATCAAGAGGTAGGTGGAGAGAGTAGAAAGGAGAAGAACAGGGAATTTAAAAAGAAGGTGTGAAGAAAAAAAGGTGTGTTATGTACATGTTACAGTTTCTATCTAGATATTCTCCCTAAAGCCTCTTGTGCTCATAGATAGAGCCTGTCAGAAGTGTCTACATCTAGGGTATGTGAACGTGGATTGAGGGTGTGATAACTGGATTAGTCCACTGATAGGTTAACATTGTTCTGGGTGTTGATAGTGGAAAAGCCCACCTGGGTGTGGGTGACACCAACTATTAGGCTTTGTGATACTTAACTGATTGAGTAAGAAGCACCCAACTAATTGGATCAGCATAGTTCCCTTCCCCTGAAGGGATCTACTGAAAACAGAAGACCCAAGTTGGGTGTGGCACCGACCAGTAGACTTGCTGCTGGAATAGAATAAAAGGGAAATGAAGAAGGAAGGCTTGCCTCTGTTTCTTCGAACGAGCTCCGGTCTTTACCTTTGCCTTGGGTGGCTTCTCTTGGCTTCCATTGCAGAGCCTTCAGTATTCTAGAGTGGACTCTTTCACCTCTTAATATGGACTCGCTGGATGCACCACATTGAGCTCCAGGCTTTTCACTAGATCCTGGGGTCTGCAGCACACAGACAGCCCTTTTGCACTCTTCCACAGCTGACTGTGTGGGTGCCATTATAAGCCTATCTTGTAAATCCTTATATATTTGTATATCTTGCTAAACTGTGAGCTAAAATAAACCTTTCCTCCTTTAACTTTTGGTGTTGGGTATTTTGTCCCAGCAACAAGAAATAACTGGAACAGATTTTGGTGCCAGAGAAGTGTGGTCATTGCTATGACACTGCCTGACCATGTGGTACAGAATCCCTTGGAACTGGCTTGTGGGAAGAGTTCAGAAAGCTTTGCAGATGCCAGCTGATGAAGGAGCCTTGGAATGCTATAAGTTGAACTTAATAGGAGATTCTGGTCGGAGCTCAAAAGACCAGAATGCTGATATAAATACAGCTGGTAAAGACCAGCCTCAGGAGGTTTCTGTTGGAAGGAGGACTACACTGGCAGTTGGACTCCAGACCAAAAGTGTTATGCTTCGGCAGAAAATTTGTTTACTTTTTGCCCATGTCCAGAGATTTTGCAGGAGACAGATTCAGCATGGTAGACTAATTAATCTCATCGAAGACATTTTAGGCAATCTAATGTTGAGGCAGTGGCATGGCTATTCTTGGGGGGATTTTACCCAGATTTATGTGGAGAATCAAGAGCAAAGGATCCAGCAAAATGATGTTAAAGGTTTCTGCCAGAAGGATGCTCTAATAAAGTTAGAGTCTTCAAAGAATAAGCACACAACTTGGTCACTGAAAAGGAACAAGACAGTAGATAAGATGGCCTGAAGCCATCACAAGAAACAAGAAGACTTCACTCTTTGCAACCTCAAAATTACAGAGGGTGAAAAATTTTGCTTTGAGAAGACAGCCCCAGAGCACTATATTCCAGAATGGCAGTGGCCTAGGGAATTTATTCTTGGACACTGGCTTCATAGTACTCAGCAGCCCAGGCACTTGATCCCTATAGCCAAGAGAGAAGGAAGACTAGCTTCTCCCCCAGCTAGGGGGAAACCTTGGCATCATCCACATGGTGCTGGTTTTAGGCGCATGCAGAACACAAGAGTTGTGGGGTCAGGGAGCCTTCCACTCAAAAGAAGGCCTAAGAGGCCAAGCAATGTGCCCCTGAGAGGGCAGTGTGTGGAGCTAGGAGTCTGAAGCTGAAGTACAGTGGAGACCTCAGAACCTTGACGAAGCCAGGTATGGGGAGTGTCTGAGGAAAGCTACAAGCAGTGAGCAAAGCCAGCCGAAGAGAAAAGCCATGAGAGCTAAAACTACCAGCAGTGCCATAGGGGTGCAAAGCCCCTATGAACTCAAGCCCTTTGGAGTTCGTATCTTGCTGCTGATTGGCTTGGATGCGGGACATGAATCTACAGGATTTGTTTGTCCTCCTGGATTTTTGACTTAGCTTTGGTCCCATTCCTTTCTGGTATGCTATTTTTACCTTTTGGAATAGACACGATTATCTTGTGCCATTGTATATTGGAAGTATTTTGTTCTTCGTTTTTACAGGGTCTTATAGCTAAGAGCTCGCCTTAAATCTCAGAGACTTCGAACTTAGTCTTTTCAGCAACAGTGCAGCTGTTAAGACTTTGACAACTCTTAGAGATGGACTAAATACCTTTTGCATAAAGGGATGCATGAATCTTTTGGGGCCCAGAGCCAGAATGTTATGTCTTATATCTAGATGTCCCTGCAAAGCCTCATGTGCTTATAGATACAGCTCTTTGGAGCTCCCTGGAAGTAGAGTGTGTGACTGTGGATTAAGGGTGCAGTAATTGGACTAGTCTACTGATCAGTTAGCATTGTTTTGGAGTATAATGGGGAGCCCCACCCTGAGTGTGGGAGTCATCGACTATTAAACTTGTAACTTGAATGAAATAAAAGGGAAAGTTGGAAGGCAGACTGTGTCTTCTGCCATGCTGTCTTGCTTTGGAGCCAGCTATGGCCTGAAACCTCTATAAACTGTGAAAAAGAAATAAACCTTTCCTAGTGTAACTTTGAATGTCAGCAACAAGAAAGTAAGACAGTACATGTCCGAACTATCCACAAGGGATGTAAACATTATGTAATACAAATATGCACTAATAGCTGGGTATGGGGGCATATGTCCGTAATCCCAGCACTCACTGCGGAGGCTGAGGCAGGAGGATTGCTGAGTTAGAGGCCAGCCTGGGCTACATAGCAAGACCCTGTCTCCCTTCCACCCCAAAAAATTAATTAATTAGTTAACTTTAAAAAAATGTACTAATAAAAAAAATCAGAACTTCTCCATTATGGAGCTTTTTGGTTTTCTTTTTGATTTATCTGTCTGGCTAGAAAGTACCTTGAGTAATTTGTACCCTCAGCCAAATAGCTATGAGAGTAGTGTACATATTTTCACATCTAGAAATGAATTTTGCCCTATTGCATCTAGAACTCTGTTAATAAGCCTGTTTTCTTTTAGCAGAAAGTAGAAAAAGGAGGTTATCTGGATATTTGTAACTTGCATACGTCCAACAATTTTTTCTTATTTTAAATTTCACAAAATAGTATTTCAGTAGTGATTTCTTATTTTTTGTTGGTTTTTATGATTCTTATTCATGCAGACTGTAGTCTTCCTGCATGTTGTCTTTTACTGTAACTGCTTTTTCATTTGTTTTAGTATCTTTTACATCAGTCATCTGTTCACTAATTTTGATTGTTTTCTGTCTTCAATATCTGTTATCTTTTTTGTTCTTTATTGGTCTTTATTCTCTGGTTCTCAGAGCTTATACTGATGTTTTTCCCCATTCTTCAGTGTATTTATTTCATTGCAAAGTTTTAATGTTATTGCTGTCTTTCAGACAGGATCTTTCAATCTTTGTTTTCTCATCTCATAATTATTTCTCATCTCATACTATAAAGATTGTGCATATAATTTTCTCTGAATTTTGTTTGAAGTCTTCTTTTTCTGTTAACTATTACCTGCCCCCCATAGTATTCAAGTGGTTATCCTCCTTTATTAACTATTTCGAAAAGGTGGTTGTCAAGACCTGAGTTTCCATGTGGAAATATCATCTTTGTTATGTGTACAAAGTACATTATTTTTGTAGTTGAAAAAATATAATCTTTTCATTAGTATACTCATTATGCTACAAGGTGTTAATTATGCATCCAAATGGATATAATATGAGAGAGCTAACTGGGAGTGAATTTTAAGGTATAGTTCAACTCAGTAAGAAAAGCACTGTGATAGAAACAAAGTCTTTGATCAGACAGCCTGTTTGAGATAGATGAACACTTGTGGAAATCTGTGCTTTACTTGGTGAAAATTTCTGAATGTAACGGATGAGTAAGTAGTATTTATAGCAATAACTGTGAACCTTCTGGTGTTCACAGATCGATCAATGAAAAGGTAAAGGATGGTGAGTTAGATTTTGAAGGCATTGAGTTTTTATGATACGATCTTACTATTAAGCTACATGGTTTCTTTTGATTTGTGGTATTTTAAAAATGTACTTGGAAGAACAGTATCTATAAAAATAAGTTTATTTAGGTTTCAAATTTGTATGTTGTGAATGCTTGTGATTTCATTTCATAAAATTATCAAAATTTTATGAAATTCTATGTTCAGAATCTAATTTTGAATAGTAATTGCTTGATGACTTCTAAATACATCTTACCTCTTAATTGTCAGTTAAATTTTTTGATCTGTAAATCAAATTTCTTGTAGATTAAATACTCACCTGTGTGAGAGACTGCATAAATCCTAAAAGACTGCAAGGTGGCAATGTCTCGGGAGCCCACCCCACCTCTGCCTGGAGATATGTCCACTGGTCCTATAGCAGAAAGCTGGTGTTACACACAGGTACATGCTATTAAAGTGCCTTCTTGAGTGTTAAAAATGGCTTCTTTAGCCTGGAGCAGTGGCACACACTTGTCATCTCAGTGCTCGGGGAGGCTGAGACTGGCGGAACACAGTTTGAGCCCAGCCTGGGCAACTTAAAAAGTAAAATAACAAGGGCTGAGAATGTAAGTGTGTGGTAGAGCAACCTGGGGTTTGATGCCCAGTACTGTTAAAAAAAATTACTTCATTACCAAAATTTTATACTGTCCTGAGAATATTACTCTGAGACATTTTGGCATAGTTATTAGAAGGATTAGAAAACTGGGGCATAGAATGTTTAAAATGTGACACATTAAAAGCATAAGAGTCATCATTATAAAAAGTGATTTTCTAAATCTCTTAGGTTAAAGTAGTAAAATTTTCCTCCATGTGGACCATTAGTAACTTCAGTTTTTGTCGAGAGGAAATGGGTGAAGTACTAAAAAGTTCAACATTTTCATCTGGTCCAAGTGACAAAATGAAATGGTAAGATTTTTGTTTATGTTAGATTTTTATTTTTCCTTTAATGTGATCCTCAGCTACTTACGATTTGTTCTTATTGTTGCCTCGGACAGGGTGGATATATTATAATTTTATATTACATTGGTAATAAGTTCTTAATAGTATGGGTGAATTGTAAATAACTGTGGGGATGTTTACAGGAGAGCTGTTTGTGATATTAACAGATGATTTTAGTATTGTGTGTCTCCTTTGTATGCGTCGAGTATTATATTCCTGCAAGTGAGCCTGTTGTTTTATTTTAGGTGCCTGAGGGTAAACCCAAAGGGATTAGATGATGAAAGTAAAGACTACTTGTCCTTGTATTTGCTTTTAGTCAGCTGCCCCAAAAGTGAAGTTCGAGCAAAATTCAAATTTTCCCTTCTGAATGCTAAAAGGGAAGAAACAAAAGCAATGGGTAAGTGAAGGAGGCTGTGTGTGACTACATGTTGTGACTTCTGTACCTTTATCTAAAAAACTTTGGGATTTTTTCCCCCCACTGAAATATGCTTAGTCCATGCTTGGCCATTGTTTATGTGGAGCTATAATTGTTCTACTAAGCCTTAGACTGCATAAGACATACAAAAGTAGGTAAAAATAAAATAAAATTAAACTGCTTCTTGTCCTAAAATGACATTTGCTTGTTGCTTAGAAAAAATAGTTGCTGTTAGGGCAAAATGCTTTGTTCATTGCCTGGCATATACATACATGTTCAAGACCTACTTTTGGCAAGCAGTAAAATCTGGAGAAGTATGTAAAGATGTAATGCACCAGTACTCTAGTACTGGGGTTTTTGAGTAGTGGACTCTACGCTAAAGGTAAATCAGCTTTTCTTAAGACTTAGGATCTATTAAATTCAGCCCAGGGTTCACATATGAATATATATTTGTGTATAGCCCAGATAAAATTCTGTTACGAGCGCTACATAATAGAAAATGTACAGTGTGCATAGAAGAAAAATACCTCTTGAATTGCTGCATTAAATTTTAAATATTTTGTAGAAGTGGATCACAGAATCAAGTAATTTTATTACAAGAAATGCTTTACAATTACACACACTTTCTAATTTATTGACAAGGTAATGCCAATTCATGTACATTTTCACATTGTCTAACAGTGAAGGTAGTACAGTACTTTGGTTAGCTTATTGGTGTTCCACCTGGATTTTACTCTTTGCATCCTAAATTACGAACAATTTTCTATTGAGGATTTTATTTATTTCTCAGTATGTTTTTGTTTTATAGTACTTTAAAAATTTGAGGGGGCTGGGGATTTAGTTCAGCGGCACAGCGCTTGCCTGGCAAGCATGAGGTTGTGAGTTTGATTCCCAGTACCGGAAAAAAACCCCAAAAAACCAAAAAAAAAAAAAAAAAGAAAGAAAGAAAGAAAAACTTAAAAAAAAGAAAAATTTGAAGCTTTTATTTCAGATATTATTATTAAAGTCCTTTTTCTTTTCTTTTCTTTTCTTTTCTTTTCTTTTCTTTTCTTTTCTTTTCTTTTCTTTTCTTTTCTTTTCTTTTCTTTTCAAGCACTGGGGATTAAACCCAAGGCTTTCACACTTAGATATACCCCTCCTCTTTATTTTTTATTTTGATATAGAATCTTGCTAAATCTTTAATACTGGGCTGGAACTTGTGATCTTCCTGCTTCAGCCTCCTGGAATGCTGGGATTACAAGCATTTGCCACCATGACCTGCTTATTTGACTTCTCTGAAAGTGTTTTGGTTTTTTTTTTAAGTTTTTATGAAAGTATCTTTTAAAGTCTTAGGAATGATAAGGACTTTTTAACTTTTTTACCAGTTCATGGATTTTTCTACAGTTTATTGAAATTTAACACAGAATTGAGTGTTTCAGGAAACAGAAAATTCAAAATAGCCGTTTTTAAAGGATGAAATAAGAATTTAGTTTTTGTTGTTGTTGTTTTTCTGGTACTGGGAATCCAACTCATGACCTTGTGCTTGCCAGGCAGGCGCTGTGCCACTGAGCTAAATCCCCATTCCCTAAGAATTTAGAATACGTTTCTAACCATGTTCTGGTTAGAAATGAATAGTATGCCTGCGGCAACATATTTTGGTCTTACCTTGTTATCTTTTAGATCCATGTTATTAAAAACCTCTTCTCTTTCCACAAGATTTTATCTGGTCTTTTTCTTCTTAAAAGATTCAGAAGTCAAAAATTGAGCTCACTGACCATGGCCAAAATATGAGTAGTGATTCAGTTCTTAGGACTATTTATTTATTTATTGGTACCAGGAATTGAACTCAGGGCCTTGAGCTTACTAAGCAGGCACTGTGCCACTGAGCTGTATCCCTGCTGATGTTTTATTTATGAACACATATATCTACAATTTTGATGATACATGTAGTTACCAAGTCCTATTTTTGTGTATTTCATGTCTCTGTATCATTAAAAAAAAATGTTTCTTAGATATCTGTTTTACTTAAACTTCTGTTTTCCACCAGAAAGCCAAAGAGCATATCGATTTGTTCAAGGGAAGGACTGGGGATTTAAAAAATTCATTCGAAGGGATTTTTTGCTTGATGAAGCTAATGGTCTTTTGCCAGATGACAAGCTTACATTATTTTGTGAGGTGAGTATATATTTTACTGTAAGAAGTTCCACGGTTATGATTAGCGATATGACAAAAATATAACTGCATTAGTTTTGGGTAATACTTTAAAAATTTAAGTTGTGTATGTAAATGTTTGATCAGAAAAAACAGACTAAATTGTCTTACAAATTGATATGGTGGCCCAGTGTGGGAAAAAATTTCATCATGTCTCTAGTTATAAATTGTACATGTAATTATTCAAAAGGCTGAATATGCATATCTTTGTAATGAGTCTTTCTAAATATCTTCCTGAATAATTGACATATAGATAATTAGTTTGTTTAGATTGATCATATTAAACATTATTACTCAAAGTTTATCAGTTTGCTTCCAAAAGTACAGGACCTGAAAAAGATTGGAAAGTCTTCTAGTTATTTAAGCAATTAAATTAATTTAACCAGATGGGTATGTTAGCATTCTAAAAAATAGATCTCAAATTTTAAATCTGTACACATAAGGTAAATTTATGTGCATAAAACATAATGTCTTCAAAGTTAATAGTATTTCTCCTGCAAATTACTTGTGACTTGTCTTAATGTGTTTGTATTTAATTTTGTAATTGTTTTCATTAAGTATTTTTATTTATATTAATTTTTGAGATTCATGTTTGGAATGAATTCAAGGATATTATGTTACCAGTACAGTTTTATTGAGATGTTTAAATCAGTTAATAATTTTTCTGAGAAAGCCACTTGAAATATGATCAAATTAACTCAACATTAAATATATTTTAACAGGTAAATGTGGACTGCAAACACAGTAACTTCCTTAAATGTTAAATTAGCTTCAATCTCTCGATGCAGTAAATGTACAAAATTTCTTGGGAAGATTACAAATTAATTGTGACTGTTATCTTTTGTCATAATGACATATGTGTCATAGTTGAAATAGGGGACCAGAGACAATATAGTACATTATTTTCACTTGAATAAAATAAATATTTGATTAATTTGCTGTAAACACAGTTATAACAGATGTAAAGCACACAGCACAAATCTCATTAAATAATTTGGAAAAAGCAAAACAAAAAGTATTTGTTGCTAATTGGCAGTTATTCCAAATAGCATTCTAAATAAACATATGTTTTACTATTTAAAAGTTTCACTAACCTTCATTTAGACTTTTTGCAGAATTTAGCAGTTATCTTAAATTCGAATGGTTAATTTGTAGGTGTTATAGTGGAATTTAATGGGTGGCCTTTTAAGGTTATTTATTCCATTTTTTTTTAATGCAGCTAAAATGTTTTTGTGAGTGAACCTCTTTAGAAAATAATAATTTTTTTAGAATTGAAGTAGTATTTCCAGACATTTTTGTAGGTGCCTTTGAACTGGAACCTAGATAACCAAGAAATTCAGAATTAAGGCTGAAATGTTTTTGACATGTATTTTTGAAGTATGGTTGGTATCCATGTGCTAGATTGTACATGCTAGTGACTCCCTTAAAGATAAAGCCTGTCTTGATATATACATTTTCTGAGTTGGCATTGATCAGGTCTATTTTTAGATCTGAAGTATCTTTTATCTTGTTACTAATTTAGACATTTATGCTCTGGGCACCATATTTATGGTAGGTGGGCAAAAAACAAATGCTTTTAAATATTTTTCATGCCCTCCATCATTTCTTCTGCCCCTCTCATGGATGCCCTTCCTTCTACAGCACCTCCAGCACTGCTTGCAGAAGAGGAGGAAGCATTGCACTGCCCTACCCAAAGAACTGCCTCCTCCCCCTCCCCTGCAAGTGGTGCTGTAGACAGGTAAGGCAGGTAGGTGCTACCCTTTTTGTGCAAGACACAGCTCCATCTTGCAAAGTCCATATGTAGTGGTTCAAGTAAAGGCAAAAAGGCAGTTGCTAGCAGCATAAACAGCTGTGCCGCCTCTCTCCCATAATAATCATGCAGAAAGTGGAATTGAGGAATAAGTAGGAAACAGATTAATAGACTACTTCACAGAAAACTGAGATTAATTCATCTTTTGAAACTTAACTTTAACATAGTCCTCATACCTATGCCATTTGTGGTATTTAGAAAAATACAAGTATACATAAAAAATGTAAGGAGCTTTTCATAAATTTAACTCATTTTTAGGAACCCATCTTTTTGCCCCGTTCTATGTTTTTTTTTTTTTTTTTGGCTAGGATATGAAATAGCCTTTCTGTTTTAAGATACTTGTGATGGGGGTAGAAGTAGGGTTTTGTTTTCTATAAAGCTCTTTCCCAGAAAATAAGTAAACTACCTTATTTCTGTAACAGGGTTTTAAAAATGATGCCTATCTATGAAAGTCAAAAACTTTCAGACCAGCTCTTCCAGATGACAGTCTTGAGATGGAATCCTAAAGATTACTCACAGTGAAGCGGGTGAGGGAGGCAGTAGAGAGTTGGTTAGAATGATAGCACTAGAGCACTGGACTCAGTAGCTTTGAGAATTCCTAGTTCTTAGAATTAGTTTGAAGAATTCAGATTTTAAAACTTAGAACCAGTACTCACCTTATTTCCACATTAGAGGAGACTAGATTTTTAGGACAGAGAGTTGATTATGATTACATCCTTCAAATGTTCAGCTTCTGTCTAAAATCTCATGATTGAGCCAAAAACAGGTGGGAAAAGATTTATCAAATGAGTTAAATCAGCAAAGAATTTCAGCCTTCTTCCTGAATTTTTTATTCTAGGTTCCATATGTAACTGTGAATTGTTTTAAGTATGTAATAGATGAAACAATGTTTATCATTTTATTAGAGGTATCAAAAAATAATGCAGAAATCATTGCATAAATAGTCCTCTAATATTCTTGGTAGTGTGAAATGTTAAGTATATTAGTTCAAACTTACGGTAGCTGTGATAGTACTGTGTAGATGAATGGGTATATCACATAAATCCTTCTGAACTGTGATTGCTTTTACCAGATACAAATATAAATCACAGATATCTGTGCCCATTAATATCTTCTTTACATGTTTTTGTTACCTAGCTTTTGCCAGATTTTTGCATTAAATACATTATTTTGAATTAGATTGAGACAATATCATGACATTTTTATAACTCTGCTGAGTACTTTATGCAAGTAATTGAAGAGATCTGGTTCCTTTTGCCTAAAGTTTTCAAGAATAATGCATAGTATGAACAAATTTTTCTTTTTGGTGCCAGGAGTTGAACTCAGGACACTGCACTTGCTAAGCAGGTGCTGTGCTGCTGAGCTGTATCCCGGGCCCAATATATGAACAAATAAATAGAGTTTCTGTGCTATGCTAAAAACTAATTGCTGACTAAACCCTGAAAATTAACACTAACAGCTTTGGAGTTTATATATTATTAATTTATAATGTGTAGTGGAATAGGGCAGTCAGGTAAAGATTAGTGAAGCAGTTTTCTGTCCTGGTTTATAATTATTAAAATTTTAGAGGCAATTTGAATGATTAAAAACTTGGTAAGACAGCTGCACCCTTATTGATGGATTTATTTTTGTACGTAATATTTTGGCCCTCATACTTAGAAAGACACCTGACAAGATTATACTAAACTTTTTCTCTTACAATCATATTACAAAGTAATATTACTGGTCTAAGTTTTCCATTTCTGATTTACACTTTCTGTAGTTTACTGTCATTATATATCTTTATTTATACTTTTTAAAAATGAATACAGCTGTGAATGGTGCATAATGCATGACCCAAAACTTAGCTTAAAACAATAGGTAATTAATATTGCACTTTTTGTATAATTTTTAAAAATAGTTTATTTACTTTGAAACACTTGCTTATTAGTTGAGGTGCTATTTTCTTTATTAATTATAATGTGGAACTTTCAATAAGATATAGTGGGAGGCCTTTTCCTAAAAGTAGGATGTTGCTGTTGATTTTCCATAAAAGATTTCAATGAATTTAATAATTAGAGTTGCTTTGTGGGAATTCTTATTTTAAAATTTAAACCAATTTTCCTAGGTCTACGTATTTAATCAGTTCTACTAGAGCTGAAACGTAGAGGAACAGCAGTTGTTAAACTTGAAATTTCCATATTTTTACACATTTTTACTTGTAAGTCATTGCATATATAGTGAAATTTAAATATTAATGGGTCTAAAATGAAAAAATAAAAAATTTCTTCTTCCACCTCATAAAAATGCCATCTTCTTGTTCAGATTTTTTCACTTTCCTTGTTTTTATTTTTGTTAGTCCCTTATTCATATTTAATACCTTATTATGACTTTTCTGTTGAGAAATAGTTTTTGTAATTATAATAATTAAATTTTCCAACCAGTTGGTAAGCCATTAACCTAAAATGTCACTATGAAAAAGATCTCATTTTCTAGTTTTTTTTTTATTTTAAAGAGAATAGTAAAAAAAGAACGATAGCAAAAACAAAACAAAGCAAGGACATTAAAAATGGTATGTGGTTTCAAACAAATAATAGGGATTAACAGTGGTTGTTATATTACATATTGTTGTCTTCAACGAAGTTACTCAGATTACCAGATACGAGAGTGCTATATTACATCTGTTATGTAATTATATTCTTAAATTCTCAGCATTAGGATTTTTGACCAGGAATACATTCATTTTAAATGATTTTAAAAATACAGAAGGTAGGGGCTGGGGATTTAGCTCAGCGGCAAAAGCGCCTGCCTGGCAAGCGCAAGGTCGTGAGTTCGGTTCCCAGTACCAGAGAAAAACCAAAAAAAAAAAAAAAAATACAGAAGGTAAGAATGCATATAATAACTGTTAATTTGTCAAAGTTTTTCTTGCTCTCTCTTGTTTATTAGGTGAGCGTGGTTCAAGATTCAGTAAATGTATCAGGATATACTAATACAAATACTTTAAAGGTGCCTGAATGTCGACTCGCAGAAGATTTAGGTACTATGTGGGAAAACACAAGATTTACAGATTGCAGTTTTTTTGTGAGAGGACAAGAATTTAAAGCTCATAAATCTGTGCTTGCAGGTACTTTTTCTACTTTGGAGTAATACAGTGTGTTCTTAAAACAAATTTATGTGTTACGTAATGATATTTAATCTTGTTTCAGCACGATCCCCAGTTTTTAATGCAATGTTTGAACATGAAATGGAAGAAAGCAAAAAGGTAAATATAGTTTAAAGGTTTAATAATTAATTTGCACACATGTAAAATAGTAGGATGTGTATTTTAAAAGTAAGAATGCCATGTTCTCCTTCTTTCCCTATGATAAGGAGGGAAGCTTTTTTTTCATTGGTACATTTTAGATAGATGTAGTAACATTCATCATAGGGAATTTGTCCCTGTGCGTGATGTATCTTCCTACTTGTTTTTTCCCCATTCCCCTCCCATCTCTTCAACCCCTCTTCCCCTCCTTATTTACAAAAGCTGTTTCTGTTTTTTCCTTCTATTCTCTTTCTTTTCCTTCTCCCGTCTTTCTTTCCCCCACCTCCCTTGTTCCCCTTCTCATTTGAACATATTCTTCCCATTTCTCAATGTCTGTTATACATTTTGGTCCTTATTTATACTTTTGGTTTCTCACACCAGAGAAACAATGTGGAATTTACACATGTGTGTCCAGTTTGTTTCACTTTAAGAGTGTGGTCTCAAGCATCCATTTAGCTTTAAAAAGAGAAACCTTTGAGAAACAGAAAAATGGGAAAAAATGTAGTGTATGTCTGTGTGGAGGCTCAGTGAATATTCCCAGTAATAGCTCTTTTGATACATTCATCTGGTAGCCAAATAAGTGAGTAGTAGTTGTTATCCTAAAGACTTCTCAGGGACTGCAGATACAGCTCAGTAGTAGAGCATGTTCCTAGCATGCACAAGACTTTATGTTTGATCTCCAGCACTGAAAAAAAAGTCCTCTGGTCCATAGCTATTTGAGACGTCTTTGGTGAAGATATATCTTTCTCTTTCTAGATTTGTGGATTAACTTTAGAATGTTTTTCTAACAATAATAGACACTATATTGTTTTCATCGCCAAATAAGAGGCTGTTAATTCATTTTAACAAGGACATAGATTATATCTGTGTTACTACATACTAACCATAATGAAGATACTACATATCTGTCTCCTCTAAGCATTACTCTTTGCCTGGCACTTTAAAATGTTTTCTGGTTGCATCACATGTGAGCCTTAAGGCTCCCACAGGACAACTCCCGAATTTTTTTATATATTCTAGCTTTATTCTTTCTGTAGAACTATTTGCCTCCATAAAACACCTCTTTTCCTTCATGTCACGAATGGCCTACAGAGGTCATCTGATTCCCTTCAAAGGAGGGCATAGCAGTAATGTCAGGTGTTATTAACGCAAGCGGTCTAAAGATTTGGTGGCGCTTAGTGTTAGATATGTAGCTGCTTCTTTGATCTCAAAAGAGAAGTAGACTACCAATAGATGCAGGAGTAAAAATGTAATTAGTGCTCTTGGACGTGAGTATGTCTCAGGAAAGTGAGGGAGTGCAGTAGATAGTATAACATCACTTTTGCAAAAGTTTCTGAGATGTGTGGGCCTCGATTCAGTTAACCCACTAGCCACACTTGTGCTTCACACTGGAAGTGGAGTTGCTGGTTATAGCCTCTTGCACACTGAGGAACTAGAAACTCAGCAAGGCAAATGTAGCCGTCATGCTGTAAAGGCTGAGGTCGAAAACTGAGCTCCGATGTATTTTGTTTTTCCTACAGATTTTTATTTAGTCTTTAGTTATTGAGAAATTGGGGCTTCTATTCCTACATGGTTGTGGTTGGCTTTGTCTGTTTTGTAGTGTGGGGTTTTCAGTTGGTCTTGGTTCCCACTTAGACGGTGTGTGCTTTTCCTCTTCAGCTTACCTGCTTTAGTTTGGCTGGTGAGGTTAGTGAAGATTTACTTCACTCAGTTTTACATTAGAAAGTTTATTTATTTGAGTGGTAAAGTATGTTAGTGTAGATTTGGGGTTTTTAAATTACTGTCAAAGACTCACGTTGGCTCATTTACATGTGTATATGTATATATTCTTTAACTTCACTTTTTTGTGTTGTTTTCAATATCAGAATCGAGTGGAAATAAACGATTTAGACCCTGAGGTTTTTAAAGAAATGATGAGATTCGTTTACACAGGGAGAGCACCAGATCTTGATAAAATGGCTCACAACTTGTTGGCAGCTGCAGACAAAGTAAGTAATTAGGTTGTAAGGAGTTGGAAAATACCCTCCAGCTTGATGTGTATAGAAAGCTATCATCATCAGATAAAGACTACAAACAATTTGAAATATTAAATTAATGTATACTGCTTATTGAGGGCTTTTCAGAGTTTTGTGAGATAGCATATAATGTGATAGTATAGAAATTATATTGCTTAAGAAGTTAACAAGATATAATAATATCTGTAGGAAGAGTTGATTTTTTTTATGAGAGATTAAACTGTAAACCCAATATTTTTAAATGTCCTTTTTCAGAAATATACAACACAATATAAAATTTATTATAGTTGTCAGATATTTTTAGCCTTAAGACACAGTGCATACCCTTTGTGTTTTTAGGAAAAAATACATAATTCTCTGTATTCATAGATTTATATTTAATGTGACAGCACAGAAAATGAGAATGTTAACAACTTTATAATGTTCTGTTACAGTGGTGATTTCTTGAAGGTAGGGAAGCTGCAAAAATATCAGAAAATCTTAGAGTCAGTGATTCCAAACCTGAAAAGCACATTTAATGTATATGTAACGTTTATAGTCAGACTATATAAAGAATTCTCAGAACTCAATTATAAAAATGCAGTGGTTTGGCAAAAAGTATATTAAATGTTTGAATAGCCACTTCCTAAAATGAAATCAGTGCATTGAAAGATGCCTGGCATCATTGTAAATTAAAATCAGTCTATTATTTATCATTAATAATGTACATCTATTAATAATGATTAAAATTATAAAATTATACTGAGAGTTATTATCAAGAATATGGAAGAATTAGCACCTTCAGATACTGCTGGTGGGACTATAAAATGGTACAGACCCTTTGAAAACCAGCGGTTTCTTTGTTTTTTTTTTTAACTAGCAGTTTCTTATAAAGTCAAATTTAAACTTACTATATGATCCAGTGGGGCCAATTATATGTTTTTACCCAAGAAAAAGAAAGCATCTGTTGTATAAGACTTGTGTATGAATGTAGCAGCTTTCGTAATAGCTAAGAATTAGAAATAACCCAAATGTTCAACAAGTGAATGGCTAAACAAATTCTGTTATTTCTGTATGTCATAAAATGCTCCCCAGTGAGAGTTGGATTGCCACCATACAGGCAATGAGAGGTGCAAATCTGAAAATACACTGAGTGCGAGAGCCATACAGAAATGAGTACATACTGCTTCATTTCATTTATGGAAAACTTGGGAAAATACAAACTACTCTAGAGTGATAGAAGGCATACAGAGGAAGGAATGACAAAGGAGATATGGGGAAATTTGGGGATTATGGGTGTATTCCCTGTCTTGGAGAAGTGATGGTTTGGTGGCTGTATAACATTTATCAAAGTATAAATGTTACAGCCTTCTTATGTATGTCAGTTATACTTTAGTAAAGCTACTAAATATAGTAGTTACAATAAATGTTATTGGCTGTATTTTTCTTTCGAATAGTATGCACTGGAGCGGCTGAAGGTCATGTGTGAAGAAGCTTTGTGTAGTAACCTCTCGGTAGAAAATGTTGCCGATACCCTTGTCCTTGCAGATTTGCACAGTGCAGAACAGTTGAAAGCACAAGCCATAGACTTTATTAATAGGTAAGCAAGGGTTGTATTTCACTGGGCATGACACCTTCAACGTTTTTGATCCGGAATTTTTTTTAAGTGTCTTTAAATCTTCAATGCAGGTGCAGTGTACTTCGACAACTTGGGTGTAAAGATGGGAAAAACTGGAACAGCAAGTAAGATTATATCAGTTTCTGATCTGCATAAATGAAATTGTTTGCATAGCCTTTTGTTCATCTACAATAAGTATGAATCCAGATATTAGTTATATGAAGTAAACTGCTAGTTACTGGAAAAATAGATAATTTTGACTATTTAGTGGATTCGTGAGGCTATGCTCTCTTGTAGATCAGCTTCTAATGCAAACTGGGGTGAATGATCTAATTTCGTAAGAAACGGTATATAGCTGAGTCAAAAGTACTAGCTGCTAGAGATCCAATCTGGCCCCTTCAGAAAGCATTCCTTTAAATACAAGAAATACTTACTTAATCCAGTGGGAAGTGTACCCTCTAGATTTGCTTTGACAGTTTTTATTTTTGATTGTTAACTCATTGGTGCTTAAGTTCGCCAGGTACCTTGTATTACATGGTATTTTAGGCTAAGCTGCCTAATACTCCAGAAATGGCAACAATTTGATTTTTTTTTCCCTAGTAAACTTACAAGGGGTTAGATGGTTTCTGTATCCTTTGAAGCCTAAATCTTTAAATATTAGAACTTAATATTTTCTACTTTTTCTATTACGTGAGTTTTAGAGTGACTTTTGTGTTCTTTGTAATTATTTGACATCAGTGGAAAAAAATTGATGGGTTGAAGATTATATGTCTGGTCTTGATTAGTTTTACCTATAAATCCTTGACTTATAAGTGAAGTGTTAAACGCAATAAAATTATTTTATGTAGTCAGTGCATTACAATATGTCATAGTGTGATCTGATGAAAAAATGTATTGTACTAATAAAAGATAACAATTTTATGGTTCTTTTTACTTAGCCATTTTCAAGCTTTGGTTTTATTCTATTAAGAAAATACATTATATAACTTTTTCAGTGTCAGTGAATATTAACCTATTTAATTTCTCCTGGAAAAGTGTGTCACATATGCACACCTTCAATAGATATTTACAGAATTGATAAGCAGAAAGGTTAAATATAATAAGCAGTATTTGATTCTAAACAACTACTGATACTTGAAAATTTTAAACACGACACACTGGCAATTTGATATTCAGCAAGTAAAAAGTTATTTTCTTGATATCAACTTGTATTTAGCTCAACACATATTAACCTAGCATTTACCATGTCCTAAGCACTATACTAAGGTGCATTATTTAAAAAGACATGTGAAGGAAAATCTTTCTTCTTGAGAAATATATCTAATGGAAATATATGAATATATAATTTCATTATAATACGGTAAGTAATATGATCAACATAGATATGTACAGGTCTTTTTCTCTGTGCTTAAAGATTTAGAGATGGCTTTTCGGGAGGTGATGGAGCTGAGGTCCCCCTTGCCGTAATCCTGGGGACTGAACCCAGGGCCTTCACAGTGAGCAATATCCCCAGCCCCTTTTTTTTCATACTTTATTTTGAGACAAGGTCTTGCTAGGTTGTGCTGCTTAAGTTTCAGTTTGTCCTGGAATTATAGGTATGTACCATCACACCCAGCTGAACTGACTGTTACAACATATGTTAGTCAGCAAGCTAAGGAAGAAATAGTAGACATTACAGACAGAAAGGATAGCATGACAGAAGGATAGTATTCAAACATGAAACAGTGGTTAATTATTCGATTGACAGATTCTTAAACTTTATTATCCAATAAGTTCCCAAGGCATTGTGCTTTGTACAGAGAAGATAATGATGAACATAACAGGTGTTTTTCTTCAAGGAGTTAAGGTTTATAGCACATTAATTAAACAGGTAATTGCAATGACGTATGATAATAAAGAATGTATTCCAATAGCAGCATGTACCAAAGGGACCTAATCTTGTTTATGGTTAAGAAAAAGCCATTACAAAGAATTGTAAAAATATAGGCCTTAAACATTGCTCGAAGTTGATTTGGTGAAGAAGAGAGGAGGGAAAATGTATCCCCCTAGAAGAGAGAGAGCAGTAGTGCTTGAGTGAGCGTGTGTGTGTGTGTGTGTGTGTGTGTGTGTGTGAGAGAGAGAGAGAGAGAGAGAGAGAGAGAGAGAGAGTATGAAGTGGGTAGGTAATTGGAAGAAGCTGGAAAAAGTAGACAGAGGTCAGACCCTGCAAAGCCATGAAACATTAGGACTTTATATTCAAACAGTGAGAAGTAATAAGCATCCAATAAACAGTCACCTGGAATGAGCATGCTCATGTTTGCATTTTTAAAGGTCTCTCTGCCTGCAAGTTAGAGACTGGATTATGGGGAAGGTGGACTGGTGGTGGTAACTGAGGAACAAGGTTAGATATAGGTTGACCATTTGGAATGTTAGCAGAGTAGTTCAGGCAAGAAATGAGGAGACTTGATTTGTGACAGACTAGAAATAAATGAAAAAAGTATATAAGAAATAAGGAAGGACTCTATAAATTTGGATATTATTTGGAAATAGAGCGGTAAAGGGAGGACAAGAAAAGAGGAAATGGAAGGTAAGCAGACTTGTTGCTTGCTTGGGCAGCTGTGTACTGTGATTGCTCAGTGGTATCATGTTATACATAGGGGACAATAAACAGCTGAGGACCTGAGTATACACAGTTAGAGCATAAGGAAAGTGGAAGTGGAAGGCTCCAGAAAGATAGTTGGGCACCCACAATAAGGAACCGTGTTTTTCCTTCTAAAACCTTAGATGTGGGCAAAGAGGAGCAATAGAAGAGAGCTTGATGCAGTCCTGTGTATGCCGTTACGACAGCATTGTGAGTGATCAGAGTCTTAACTAGAGATTCATGACATCTCCACAAATTAAAACAAGACTTTTTGACAGTTGACTAGGACAGACTGGGAGTACCCCTAGGCTTTCTCACCTGAATCACTGGGTGGAAGCAGAAACTGGGAAAGAGGAAGAATTTGGGGTTTAAGGAATGAGATGCTAAGTTCTTATCTGACAATCAGGAATTTGTGGGCTTTAAGGCACATTCAAGTTAAAAGAACAAGTGACTGAGAATAAACCTTGTGGGGAGGCCTAGGATTTAGCACATCATTAGTTATCATCATTGAATATGATCATTAAAATTTGAAGAGTGGATGGATAAAATGAATAATGTGTGTTAAAGGAGAAGAGAAGAGGGCAGAAGGTGACCTCTAGAGCACACATGCTTATAAGAGGGAGGTGTAAAAAGAACCAGAGACCCTTCAAAGAGCTGGTACCGAAATGGTTACAATGAGAGCAGAATTATAGACACTAATGCCCTATACGTACAGGAGTTTCTCTCCCAGAAATATTTGAGTTTCAGTTTTAATAGAAAATACCAGTAAGATAAATGTGATATTTTAATAAACTCAAATGACTTAAATAGATATATTGTTCAGACAGTTCTAAATATACAAATTTAAAAAATATATTGACAAAAAAGAATGCAGTTTGTAAATTCCTTTTAGTAAACGTCCCTTCATTTTCTTTTTCAGCCAAGCCACTGACATCATGGAAACACCAGGGTGGAAGTCCATGATTCAGTCCCACCCCCACTTAGTAGCAGAAGCCTTCCGAGCACTAGCGTCTGCGCAGTGTCCACAGTTTGGCATTCCACGCAAACGGCTAAAGCAGTCCTGAAATCTTCCATGAACAGTAGAAAAAAAATGGAATTGACTTTTCAGGTCCAGAAGGATTCTAATATACAAACCATAAGCCAGAGTTGTTTCTGTTTTCTTGTCTGCAAAACAGAAGCTGAAAAGGCATATTGCTTGCATTTCAGGTGGATAATTTATGGTTTATACTTCAGCTTTAAATTAGACTGATTAATTCACTTCAAGGCCTTAAATTATCTTCAGTGACTTCTCTTGTTCATATAATACTTTAATTTTTTTATTGTGCCTTGTCATTTTGACCAAGGCTATGCAGGATTGCACTGGCTCCATAATGCAGTAATATTGATAACTGAAGATAATAAATTTCAAAAGGATCTTCCATTATTTTGAGAAAGGAAAAATGAATTTTATATGACTTGTCCTATGTTATCTCAAAATTTAAAACTAAGTTCTCCTTAAAAGCACTTGTATTGAAGATTACCAGTAATGTTTCCAGTCTAAGTTCTGTAAATATAGGAGAACCTGCTTACCTTAAAGGTAAGTTATGGCAATACACTGCTTCAATTCTAATTTATTTTTCATTTCAAGGGGCAAATATGCAATGAGTTGGCCGAAATTATACTAAAATTTGTGATGTTTGTTTGTGTGTTAGCTGTCCAAGAAACTGGGTTTATCCAAGTTTACAGTGATGGAGAAATGACTGAGGTTATTAAGATTTCAATAAGAAAGCATGTTTTGTGCAGAAGTAATTTTTTAATTTATAATTATCTACATTTATATGAAGAATTCTGTACATGTTAAAAGTAAGGTTGACCAAATGTAAATGTAATGAGTGGGCCAAGTAAGAAAAATATATATGCACTTTTAATGTGTAACTTTTCTATGCTGAATGGTACATATATTTTTTTTGCTTTTGAGGGGATTGATAATGTATAATTCTGTTTTAACTTTTGAAAGAATTTTTTTTAAGACGGAGGGAGGCAACTAGAATGATTGTGATAATTGATAAGAAAGAGATCTTTGATTATAGGTAAATTGGTTTCGATTTCAGATATTCCTTATTGAATTTATTCCTCTTTTATCATACTTTGGAAAAAGTACCTGAACAGTAAATGAATCCTGGACAGTCTGCCCTCCTTCAAACAGTGAACAAAGATTATTTGCCCATGGGAGATGCATAGTAAAGGAGAGAACACTTAGAACCCAAAGGGTCCGTCTACACTTGGGACTGTCGAAGCCTGTCAGTCCAAGCTTTGTTTTCCCATTACTTTCTCCTTTGTATTTCACCCACTGTACTGACATTGTGGATTATTGAAATTCTGCATAATGTGAACAGGATAAACTATTTATAAACTGCTTTTCATGGGCCAGTTCTTTATTGTAAGTGAACTTTAGCTTTAAACACACAGAAGTGTTCACTGATAGTCATGAGGTTTGTTCTGGGGCCTTGTCCTGGAGAAGCAGATGTGATCTGTGTCAGAGCCACGTCTGACCTCCTGTCACAGTGACAGTGTGCTTCTTAGGCAAGTTTTATATTTGACCACAAAGGGAAAAGTGTGTCACTGGAAAAAAATGTGCAGACTTGCGTCTTTGCATATATAACTTTATTCTCCATAGTAAAATCTGTTTATTTAGTTTTTCATTCAGGACAAAGAAAAACGATAAAACTTAAGGGTATAAAATAGGTGTTATTTTGCTCTTTGTTAGATGTTAACTAAAGTGATCCTAATGTATTAAGAACGATTCATATTTACATTGAACAAACACTGTCCAGTAAGCATTTATTATTCACAACAAATTAGAGTTTTAGAAAGATCATATTTTCAATTATCTTAGTTTAATCGAGCCTTTGCTCTGTAACTTACATTTAAAATTTGAAAAATCACTTAGGATAGAAGAAAGATTCTCACCTAGTAATGGATTTTATCCTGTGTAAGAATATAATGGCAAGAAGAAATTCACTTTCTCAGTTTCACCTTAAGATTAAGCCTGTTTAATGTACAATTTTATTTGTTCATTAGTGTTTTTTGAGATAGGGTCTTGCTGTGTAATCCGGGCTGGCCTTGAAGTCACTATGTAGCCCAAGCTGGCCTCAGACTTGCAGTGATGATTCTGTCTCAGTCTCCCTTTTGCCAGGATTACAGGCATGTGCCACCACACTTGCTATGATGTACAGTTTTAAAAATACACGTGTGTACTTTTAATTTAAGATTTTGCCAGGATCTTATTTATAAGAAAACAAAAATTCTGTCTAGCTATAGAATTATGTTATCACATATTAAAAAATGTTGTATCCATTTATATCAAATACACACCATGCCAGTACATTGTAAATTAATTCACAGATTCAGTCTACACTCTAACCACATCCACTTCAGTAACACCATGTAGTGAGCATTTCAGCTTTTTAACTCCAGTGTTTATTTCAAATCTTAAGGGTTTTATTATAAAAATTTTTTTAAGTTTGGTAGCACATTTTGTACCCAAAATGTCAAACACTGTGCTGTAATTACGATTATTCATTTTTGTAGAAATGTCCACTTTTCAAATAATATAATGCCTACCATTATACTAACAGAATTGTATGGTAGTCGATTTATTTTTTTATTTATTATGTATATTTTTAGTATTATAGTTTCTTGAGGCAATGATTAAAAAAAGAACTGTTAATGTATTCTTATGCGAGTGCTCTACCAGCCTTTCCCCGTCCATTCCACCATCTTTAAACCATATACATTTTATTTAAGATAGGTGGTTTCTGTCTAGAGCAGTCTTGCCTTTATAAGCCTGCTCCCGTTTTTATTTTGTCAGCTAAGAAGGCTTTTGCTTAGAAAGTAGTGATTGGTTTTAAATATTACCTAATAGAAAAGTAGCCATTGGATAACTGCTTTAGACTAAGAATTAGAAACACTCTATTTGTGCCTTTTTCATTTTTTAATTTTGATGTGTATTGGTATTTGGAGCACAAATATGAAGGTGCCATAATATGGCGTACCAATGTTACCTCCTTAAACATTCATGTGTCACTGTCTTCAAATAGTAATTGGAGAACCTTGCATGAAACGTGGTCATTTGTGGGGGGGGTGTGTGTGTGTGTATGTGTGCATGTGTGTATATCTGTATTCATTTGGGCTTGTGTGTGGTATGTTCAAAAGAGTAGATTTATGAAAATAGGACTCAGTTAATGTTGAACATTCAGATTAGCTGAAATATTTTATTTAAATGTGCTTTAATTTGAGGGACAATTGACAAAAATTATAGTTCTCAAAAATGTGACTAATTTACTGCACGATGAAATGTAAAAACAGTGCCTTTTTAGGACATCAGTTATAATTGTTTTAAAATAGTAACAATCTCTTTATCATGAACATTCTTATTTTTAAATTATGTCTCAAATCTTAAATTTTCAAAAGCATAATATTTAATTTACCCATTTGAAATGTGTGTAAGTTTAAAATAAAAACAGGATTCTTTGTAAAATTGTGGATAAGGGCTAAGAGTACAGCTCTCGCATGCATGAGGCCCTGGGTTCATTCTGTAGCACTGCCGAAATACAAACAACAAAAAGATTCTGGATCATAAATATTACCCATTGTTACTAAAATGCAGCAGGGACTTTGGTAAGTTAAGTTTTTGAAAATCTAATTCAGCAAGCTTTGCTCACAGCCATGTACACAGAGGTGAACCAGTCTGACTGGACTTGCATGCTTTATGATGGATAAAATAGTCAATATATTCTTGAAAAAGGGGTGAATGGTTTTGTTGTAGTGTTCTAAGATTATAAAGACAGCACTTTCAGCACACAGAAGGGTATTTTGCAAACCTTTTTTTATACAGGTTATGAAATGCTCTACTTTATTTAAGTGTTCATGGAATGATACAAATTTTAGGTCCAGTTGAACAAATATTGAGTGCCTACCATATGCAAGACTTCTTCACTAGGAATGAGATCACGCAGTGTCTTCTGTTTGTAGTATGTGAACTTTATGTTTGAAAAGGAATTCTGATATTTAAATCTTTTTCTGTTGTTAGAGTTTATCATTATATACTGTAAACCATTTGATTTTGCTTTTTTAAAAATGAAGATATCATTTGAGTCCCATTTTTGAAAATAAAATTCTGCTAAAATTATTTAAATATTAGTTCTGAGGAAAGTTGACTTTCAGGATTCAAATGTGTACAAGATCACTGAACTTTTCAGCCTCATTTGTAATCAGTTGATGTTAATAAAGAGATACATGCTATTTGTATCTTGTTGCTGAAAATATTTTGCATTTCAGCACATTGAGTTAAAATAAAGTTGTTACTACTTATTCAGAACTAATTGGTTGGCTTTGTGTTTATTTGAAAATTGTACAGTCCTTTCTTTTTAGACTAGTATTGCTTTGCAAAAGAGATACATATTTGATAAGAAAATTTAAATTATGCATAGTAAATATCTTTTCTACATAGGGAAGCTAGCATCTTTTTGGAACCACTAAAACCTTTTTTAATTTATAAGATATTAAAACCTCTTTTAACTTGTAAGATATTTTACATACTTATCATTTGCATACCATCCATATTAAGTGACTTTCCAGTATCGTGCATTAATCTAACACTTAAAGATAACCTTTTTTGTTTCCAATCAATTTTAGTTATACCAGACAGCTTAACCCTTTGCTGCTATCAAAAAGCAGATTTGGGATAATATATTCATTAACCAGTTTAGTAATAGTTACACAGTTCCTGCTTAAAAGTTACAACCAGGGTGCCAGTAAGAAGGACGCAGTAAAAAAACCTTCCATATAACCAATACACTTCTACGCTTTCCCTAGGATCCTTTAAAAAAATATGTAAAAGCTGTTGTAAAACTTGAAAAATTATTCATGCAAATATGGTAGGCAAGTGATAGGTCATACTCTACACTTTACTAAACTCTTTCCCCATTGGGTTATGTTTCCTCCATCTACTACCTCAGAGTAATTTCTTTCTACGAGGAGGCCAAGAATGACATTTGCTTTTATCACTTTTTAAATAGAAGACCCATTAGTAGAAATCCCTGTTCTCCCCTCCCCTCCCCTCCGCTCCCCTTCGGTCTTTCTCCGGGAGGTCTGCCTACATCAGTGGATGGTGACAAAGAAAAGTAGGATTACTGGTGTGCTTCCTTTCCACTTCCCTCTCCCTTCTCTTACCCAACCCTCACCATTATTCTTTCAGATCAGGTGGGTGTAGTCTAATGCCACTGTCTGACACAATAGCCAAACAATTTCTCTTATCTAATCTTACCCTTTCCCTCAAATTTAAACCAGGCACAAACAAAGAGAAAAACTGTGGTATATATGAATAATTGCAGCACCAAAAAAGCAATCAGTGCCCTGCGGGCTCTGATTCTTAGATTTGCTGTGAAAAACCGGAAGATATTTTGAACGTATACTTTTTACATATATAAGACAGTGTGTTGCTGTATAGTTCAGGCTGGTGTCAAACTCATGCCATTCCTCCAGCCTCCTAAACGGATTATACATATGTATCACCACACCCACCTTCACATGTATGCTTTTTAAAGTGCCAAAAATTACGAAAGTCACTACAAAATTGTACAGTCAAATACGGAAAATAAAATCAACATGTAATTGAGAGAGTAGTAAAATCAGGTGCATTAAATTTGAGAAATACCAAAAATGATAAAGCAAACATTTGAATCAGCAGAAGACAAGGTTGAGATGTTCCCAAATCATAAGGACAAGAATAAATGAAAATAAACATGATCCAGTTTAATTTTACTCAGCTCATCAGTACACTAAGTGGAGTGCCTAGCACTGCGCGAAACTGGTTTTGGTGATGAAGGTAGAAGTAGCCCACATCCTTAAGAAGTTGGGTTTCTTGAAAGTGCAGTCGTTGTAACACTGGTAATTGCTGTGGTAGAAATACAAAAAAAAAACCTCCTCAGCGGTGGGTGTGGAAGTCCCAGAGAGCCTTCCTAGGAGAGTGACCCCTAAATTGAGACTGAGTAGGAATTAGCAGCTTAGTGCAGGTGTCATCTCACACGTGAAGTCCCAGACCAAAGCATTTGTGGGAATGCAAATGAACATGACTTTCCCAGTGTATAAAAGGAAGAGAAGACTTGGGTAAAACATTCTGCTAGGGGGGCTGGGGATTTAGCTCAGAGGCAAAGCGCCTGCCTGGCAAGCGCAAGGTCGTGAGTTCGGTTCCCGGTACCAGAGAAAAACCAAAAAAAAAAAAAAAACAAAACAAAACAAAACAAAAAAACCATTCTGCTAGGGTCATGGTTTACAGAGGATGAGTTGGGAACCAGTGTCTTCATAACTGATATTTCCAAAGAAGTATCTGGAATAGAGACAGTGATAATAAATATTAGAAAGTTTTTTTTTTTAAATTCATTTTGGAAATGAATATTCATAGTACCTAGACACATTCACGAACAGCTATCTAAACAAGACAGACTAATTTTTACATTAGAATGATAAATGATGTGAGCGTCCCAGCGTAAATTTAAAAGTTCTCTTTGTCTTTGAACTTTTTTCTAAGTAAAAATAATAATAAAAATGACCCAAGAACTCTTTAGTAATTTATAGTGATTAATTTCTAAAGTAAACAAATTAGAAATAGTTTTTAAATATCCAAAACATAGGGGATGCTAACAATTCATTAAAATTAATCCATGTTAAAGAAATTTAAAAGCATTACATGCGTATTAAACACTTGGAAGTAAAACCTGCAGTAACATTATTTACAAACAAATCCAAAGACAAAATGCCCATCTGTTTTGTTTTTCTTCCGGTACCAGGAATCGAACTCACGACGTTGCGCTTGCCAGGCAGGCACTGTGCCATTGAGCTAAATCCCCAGCCCCACAAAATGACCATCTGTTATACATGAAAAGGGAACTCAGCAAGAGGAGAAAGAAACCTAGAGTTGAAAAATAAAGAATGCAGAATGCTTTCCTTCCATAAATGGCAACGAAAAATTCGTACTGATTTTTAAATTCTTACGAAGATTTTTCAAATAGTTAACAAGCTTTATCCATTGGTACAAGTTTAAAATTCACAATATTTTCAGAAACACAAAATGAAAATTGTGTAGAAATGTGAGAGGAGAAAAATATTTGAACACTAAAAAAAAAAAATTACACAAGTTAGCAGAATTAGCATGAGGAATGGGAAGAAACTGTTCACAAAGAAAGAAACTGGTGGGGAAAGGAGAAAAGAAATATATTTAAGAGAGCTGTACTAATTTTATTCATTGAAAAGAAAGGTTTGCGCTTACACCATTTGATCAGTTTTTCATGCCTCTATCTTGCAATCCGGGCAACTACATTGAAGATAACAGCAATGTACTAACCATTGTTACTCTCCTACTGTCCTGTTTTGAAATTTTGTATCGTTTTTATTGTTTTTTCTCTTTAAAAAAATTAACATGAGGTTAAATGTACCTACTGTACAAAAAATCTTACTGAACACTGATCTCATTCATCATTTTTGCTACCTGGATGTGTAACAGATACGACCTGCTGTGGTAGAACTTAATGAAATAGGAATCAATAAAACAAGCCTGGTAGATGGTACAGTGGAGAGTGTTATGCACCACATTTCTGCAGTATCTACTTGCTAGCCAGGAGAGGGAGAGAATCATTCTGAGGGAACCAGTACGAAGCTCTGAGATAAGAGAGGATGGTGATCCAGTAACAGAACTCAGCAGAGCTGAAAGGGATGAGCCTTTTGTTGATGTGCTTGATGATGAGCTTTTTGATGTGCTTTCTGTGTGTGCCCATGAGTGTGTGACTTTTTTTTTATCTCTTAGAATTTCCACCATAACTTTTGTGCTCATTTGCACAGCGTTTGATTGTTTGCTATTTAAAGGATATCAACCCTCAAAAATTATCCGAAGAACATTTGGCTGCTGATGGGTTTCTGTTGCCCAGCTGGCTTCCAACTTCCGGCCTCAAGTGATTTTCTTGCCTCAGCCTCCAGAGGAGCTGAGACCACTGGGCCAAAGCAGCGTGTGTGCTGAGTTCTTTCTCAATGACTCTGAATGATAAAGAAGGTAGGACTAGGTCAGGGAAGCTCCTTAAAGCCCTCAACTGCCCAGACGAAGAAATTGAAATAATTACAGTATAGTTACATTGACAAAAGGGCTGAAAGTAGAATGGCTTTATTTGGGAATTATTTCAAACATTGTGGATATTTCTAATTCCCATGGTGTATGAATGGAAATAGTGAAAAAAGTACTTAGTATTTAAATAAATAATATAAGTTGGGTAAACTGAGAGAAATACAGAAAATAAGTGAAATAACATCTGTAAGACACAGTCCTAGACAAAACAGTGAACTAAGAGATGCTAATACCCAGTTCTTTCACTCAGAGAATACCAAAAATGTCAGACAGGTGTATTATAAATGAAATGGTAATCGCTACAAAATAAATGAAGAATAATCACATTACCTAAGGTTAACTTAGGACTGAATATTGTTCAGTATTGGGGTATTAATTTTATACTGTATTAAAAGGTAAACTAAAAATGATCATAGGTTGAGCTTCAAAATTCCATATTCTTTCTCACAAATCCTTACCAACTAAGTATAGGAAAGAATCTTCATATACAGTATGGGTTATAACTCAAAAATGACAAAACAATGACACACCAGAAATATTTCTATTAAAATCAGGACTGATATACAGGGAGCTTGTTAACATGCTTATTTTAAGTCATTCTAAAAATTATAATCTGAAATATATAGAGGATGTGTGGAAAAGGAGTACTGCATTTGAAAAGTAGACACATCTTCTAAGATAACAGAAGTTAAAAATTAGGGCTAGTTTGGCAAAGTGGCTAGGAAAATCTGGAGACAGTATGTTCCCTGACAGAAACCATTTATGGAACTAGGATCTCAACCATAGTGGCAGAAAATAAAATACAAAGGGCCTAGGAATGATCTTGAGATATATAGATTCTACAAGAAAGAAAATATCCTACAAAGTTGTACTGAGAAGGAAAATAGTCATAAATCCAGAAAGAAGTCATATTATTATATATCAAGTTAAAAATATGCTTGAGAAAAATATAAGTAGAATAGAATAGTCTTTCTGCTCAGATTGTATACTGGGGATCATTTGTTGCAATGTACTACATTTTCTAAGCTTTTCATAGAATGTGTCATACATTATTAATAAGAAAAAGGATTATTTTTAAAATGTATACTCTGAGAAAGTCAGTAAATTTTTTAAAAAAATAAACTCAGAATGGAGAAGGTGTACAATTGAGAACAATAGATTGGACAGGTGACGCCCCGGTGGGGAAGGTGATCTTCCAGTTCATGTGGAGGATTTGCCAGTGTGTCCTTATGGAGGCCTTTGATACTGATAACACATTTTAGTTATTTGGAGGTAAAATGTCATGCTGTTATTAGCATAATGTAAATTATTCTAAAAGCCATTTTCTGCAAAATGAATAATAGATAAATGCTGATTGTGTGTGTGTGTGTGTGTGTGTGTGTGTGTATGTTTGGTAAGAACTCAAGCATTGAAAGTATTAAAGCGGCTGGGGATTTAGCTCAGCGGCACAGCGCCTGCCCGGCAAGCGCGAGGTTGTGAGATTCCCGGTACTGGAAAAAAAAAAAAAGTATTGAAGAACTTCATACATAGGACTCTGAATCCACACCTTTGGGGATCTAAAGTTTTAGGCTAAGTAGGCCAGTGTTTCCCTTACTTACAGTTATACAGGCAAGCCTTTATGTGGCGCAAGATGCCTAGAATATAGTGATGCCAAAGCAAAACAAGCAGGAGCAGAAGATGCAGCCCCGCACTCTGGCACATCTTCCTGACTGCCTAGAGGACGTCAGCTGATAAGGACCAGTCTTGCCAGATGTTTATCAAAAGCAAACTGCAGTGATTTTCTGCTGCTAATGAAGTTGCTATTTTATGTCCTCACTCAGATTTTTTCCTTACTCTTCATTTCCTTCTTTAAGGTGAAGACTTAGACCATCAATTTTTATTTTTTTCATTCCTAATAAACATTTAAAGGCATTAATTTTTTGTAACCCCTGCCTTAATTACATGCATTTCACAATGTTTTGCTTGTTGTATAGTCATTATTACCATTTCAAAATAAATTTTGATATCCCCTGCAGTTTAATATGCAGCCTCTGGATTTATTTTACCTTGGAGAGGGTTTTTTCTAGGTATCACACTTTTATTAATTTCTTCTTTAAATCCATGGTGGCCAGAAAATATACTGTGTCTCATTTCAGTCAGCTGACAGTTATTGATGCTTCTTTTATGGCACAGAATATGGTTTATCTTGATGAAGGTTTTATATGCACTTGACTGTTTTCTATAGTTGTCTATCGTTGGATGACCTGTGCTAGAGCTGTATGCAGCAATATACATTGCTGTATAAATATTTGATTATTCATTTTTGTCTATTCTGTAGCTTTCACCAAACAAGGTTAAATTTTAGTTTTTTTTAAAAACTAAACAAAAAAGTAATGGGCAATCCCAGTGAAGAGGAAAGCATGAAAATACAAGAAATAGGCTTTTTTTTCTTCCACTTAGTCTCAGATTTATTCCTCTGAAAATATTTGTAGATCCTTGAAAGTATATTATTTTTCTGTTCTCTGAATAACCCAGATCAGCTGTATGAATACCTGAGAGCTGCTAGCATGTGATGAAAATTCCTAAATATCCGTGTCATCCCCATGATGTTTTAAATACTTTGTGTTTTGAGTAATATATTGTCAACATTTTAAACAAGCTTAAAATCTAATAGGAGGTGTCTCCTGTGGTATGAAATGGTATGCACCATTTCATTTTACAGACCCAGCTGGATATGCTTTGTACTTGACAGAAGGCTTTGGTAAACCTACTAGTAGTGACTAGAGAGAGCTCTGTCTTAGCCGTGTGACTGGGACTTGGCTTAGCTAACCAGCTGTATTTCCCTGCTCCTGGCACTTAGATTTAATCAGGCTACTATGAGTCAGTGTGACTGTATTTGAATCTTCCCCTGCTTAGCAGCTATGCAATCTCAGGAAAATTACTTATCCTCTAAGTTTATTGCCTCATCTTTAAAAATGTTAACTTTTATACTTCACACTAATGTTGTGAATACTATATTGGATGACAGAACAGATGTGACTGCAGCTTTCACAAGCGGCATATGTACAAGCACATACTAGCTTCTGGGGAGAGTATTACTCCATCACCACCACAACTGTGTAAGCAAAACCAGGTATTCTAAATTTAAGTACACCTGCTGTTTAGAGAGTCAAGAATGTTCACCTACATTGAAGCTACTGACCATCATGTTTAAGGTTTTGATGCAGGAAGTATGAAGACAAGGTCAAAAAATATGAGACTAATATGAGACTAATATGTAAGGTTGGGAAGGAAAGGGAAGGATAAATTGCAGAAAAATAGATGCTGAGATCATATGTTGAGTTTAAATTGAGGTAACGGCCATGATCATGGAGGTTCATGTTCTCAAACTGCTGATGTGGATAAGGTATAAATGTGGATTTCCCGCTGAACACCAGCGCCAGTGCCTGCACAGATGAGCTCAGTCCTTCAAAGAAGAAAGTCTAGTACTGCAACTGCAAATTCATGCGTTTTCATAAAATATGCAAAATAAGTTATTTTGACTACAGTCGATTAAGGCTGCTGTCTCTCCAACTTCCGGTCACCCATCTCTAGATAAGAGGGTATTACGGGCACCTTGAGGCTCCAGCTGAGGCAACTGGGAATACCTTCATGTTTTGTGGGATCTGGATGTATAGGATTTACAGACATGTTCATGTACAGCTATTGCCAGCTGTCTTGTGTAAGCATGGTGTCAGGAAAAGTCCTGCCCAGCATTCCAGTCATGTGAAAAAGGTACAGTCAGGTTATGCATCTGATATAAACATTCTGTAGCACAAGCCCTAAAATGTATGGCTGCTGCTGAAGTAACAGTGTTCGAAATATATGCAGCTGATTGGCCCTGTCAGAGTCTCTCACCTCTCAAATCTGTAAAATCTCAAAAGGCAAAGTCGTTTTTATTAATATCTGGACAAACTGGTATTCTGTAAGAATATATATAATGTACTTACATGAGTATCAGTGCATGATCTTTTTCTCTTTTGATAGAATTTGTGACATTTGTCAAAATGTAGGGTGCAAAACTCACAGAAGTACAGTCCAAAGACGTGTTACCATTTAACATAGCATGTCTCATTGCCATTAACAAGTGGTGAAGCTGAAAGTATTTTTAATAACTCAGTACTCCAACACAAATTTCATCGTTTGTTTTTATTACCTCTTTAGAGATGATATGTTACAAAAGTATCAAGACAAAAAAATTCAGTTATGCAGCTGTAAAATAAAAACATGTTTTGTACTGATTGTTATATCTGTTTTTATCAGTTTTTAAAAGTTTCTAACATTGTGACTTCTCAAAATACTCACTTTCCAACAATTCTTATCCTAATAATTTGTTTCCTTTTTGCCCATGAGGCCCGTTCAAATTGTATAAACGTCAAACCTCACAAAACCTGTAACAGACCCTGACTCCAAGATAATGCAGGATAGAACAGTCCTTTTGGAAAGAGATTAGTTCACGCTAAATGCTACTGAGAAGGCAGCCTCCAGTTAATTATTAAACTGGAACCAATCATCACACAGACAGGACCACTCAGAAATTGACTTATTTGCTTTCAGTACCTATCTATGAACTCTTCATTCACCATAACAGATTAGCAACATCCTGGGACAGATGGTGACCAAAGTCTTTGGGTGTTCTTGTGCTTAATAACTTACAAATAAGCCTGAGACCTCTCCAACCTTCCTATTTCCCCCAAGCAGTATGAGGCAGTCAGGATGTAGGACCTTGAGATACCAAAGAAAAATTTATGATGTTCTCTCTGATGTTGCTCCAAGGAAACATTTTGACTTAATTTTTTCCTCTTTTAGTGTTACCAGTCTTCAAGAGTTTCTGTAAACTTCTGTAGGTTTTGTCATCAACTACACATTGAAAATTATTGTTTAGGAATGAATTAGGTTTCAACTGTGGTATTTTTGTCTCACGGAATTGTAAAGAGCAAGCCAGTCCAATAGACTGATTTATAATAGGATCAGTTCTCATGTAAGGGACAGTCGTCATCGCACATTGAGTAGTTTCCTGTGATCTTTACTTAGAGTTTTGCAGTTATTAATCTCTTTTTGAGAACAAGTTTCTTGATGCTTCCCAGAGAGAAAAGTGATTTTCAACACATACATAGCAAAGGAAAAGGTGGATGAGATCAAATCAATTTGAGGAAGATCTAAATATTTTAAAGTTGGCTTGCATCTCTTTAATTGTGGATAAAGCAGTCTGTCCCTTTGTGTGTGTGAGGTGGCGGGGGAGGGGGTTGGTTCTAGGGATTGAGCCTAGGGCATTCCCACTGAGTTACATCCTCAGCCTCAACCTATATTATGCAAGAGGAAAGGGCACTTCTGGGGCAGAAGCCCATGAAGGACAGATTGAACCTTTTATTGTGTGCAAATGCAAGCACCAATCTAAAGATTAAGCCACTACTGGTACACCTTCCCAGACTCCTTATGCATTTAAGGAAAATATGAACACAGCCAGACTGCCTGTTACGTGGAAGGCCAGTGTGAGAGCTTGGGTCACAGGCAGTTGATCATGGAATGGTTGCACAAGGTATTTGCATCCATCACTAGTATCTTTCTGTTAATCAACTGCCTGAAAGGTCCCTTCTGATGAATAGCAACTCAGCACACCCTCCATCTTCGGTGAATGAATATGGATGCTGAGTATGACTTCATAACGGTCAAGTTCCCCCTTACACAACATGACATCTCTTCTGTGGCCCATGGACCAGCAAGTGATCTGCAACTTCAAAAATCTGTCCACAAAGTCACCCTTCACCAAGTGTTTTAATATCACTAAACAGATATCCTTGACTCTGAAAGAGCTCTGGAAGAGCTCATTGTACTCTACTGTATCAATCTCATTAACAAAGCTGCGGAAGATGTCACATACTAGATCTTAAGCTCATCGTGGAGGAAACTGTGGCCAGACTGTGTCACTGAACATGACTTTGAAGGGTCTGAAGCACAGGTACTCGAGGAGACTGTCCATGGACAAGAGTATGGGTCTGTACATTGATGGTGCAGACACAGAGGTCCATAAGGAGCAACTCAATTGAAGAAACAGCTGAACTCTAAAGTGAGCAGCAAAAGGTGCTTGTTGAGAAGCATTCCCCTGAGAAAGAAGGAGACAGGGAAGAGGTCAGCAGTGATGTGATAACATCCGTTATGGAAAAATGGAATGAGTGCCAGGGTTTCTTTGAGAAATATCACTCTAACGTAACTATAGTGAGCAAAGTTTTAAATCTCATAAATGATAATGTCCCTCATACCCAGAGAGGTATGCAGCACAGGAAAAACTAGTGACATTAGACAGATTTTTTTATCAAGATTGACCCTGCAGTTAATAGACAGAGAAGAGAGGAAACCCCTGAAAAAAGGGAAGAGAGTAAACTCACCAATGTCCTTACAGACAGGGGTCCCTCCCTCCAAACAATACCCTCTGTACCTTCCTCTCCACCATGCCAGAAGTTGCCTCAAGCAAGGTTAATGTTCTCTTTTACTGTACTTTGTTTCATATTTTGGGGATTAAAAAATATATATGGTTCAGACAGATTAGGCTTATTTACATTGAACTTTATGGAAAAATTTGATTCAGTCCATGATCAAAATTGGTTTGCAACCACATTTGTAGGGATCAGAATGAAATAACCTTATTTACCTCGAACATGATGGGGAAATTTGACTTGGTTTGTAACCAGCCTGGTTCATGATCAGAATCGTGGCATGAATTAACTTCATGGACTAAGGTACCACTGTACTTGGCTTTTTAAAAATGCTAATCTTTTCAGACTCTCCTTTGCTTGTCTTTGCAGGTGCTTTTCTACTGGCAAAATTAAAGTGTTTATAAATGGGCAGTTGGTCCTATTTATCAGAGTAGATCTTGCTAAAAATTGCAAGCAGTAACCATGATACAGCCTAGAAATTTCTTCCACCAGCTTATTGGTCTGCTGACCTTAATTTCAATCTCCTGCAAAGTCTCAAGACATGAGCAAAATGTAGACAAAATTTCTGCCAGAATACAGAATACATGACTAGGAGTCCACCTACCAGTGTTATCCTTGTTGCCAGCTGAATCTTGGTGTGCCTGGTCTCCACCATGGGCCTTTCTCTCTACATTCTGCTCTTCTGAGCTCTTACCACAATTTCTCAAGTCTTCATCACACTTGGCTTCATCACACTTAGCATCCTAGGGCTTCTCCAGGCCCATCTTTAAACCTTTTTGCACTTGTCTTAGTTACTTTTCTCTTGCTGCTGAAACAAAATACCTGACACCCGAATTAAGGAAGGAAAGGTTTATTTAGCTCACAGTTTGTGGAGGTTTCAGTCCATAATCAGATGGCTCCACGGCAGGGTTGCCTAGCACAGGGGCAAAAGTTCAAGGTGGAAGAATACAGCAAAAGCAACAAGAGCAAAAAGAGAGAAGAGGGGGCTGGGGATTTAGCTCAGCGGCAAAAGCGCCTGCCTGGCAAGTCCAAGGTCATGAGTTCGGTTCCCGGTACCGGAGAAAAACCAAAAAAAAAAAAAAAAAGAGAGAAGAGAAAGCCTCTTTTCCCCCCTTATATTTTATGTAGGCTACCGGCCCTTGGGTAGGTGTAGCACTCATACCATCTCTATGCCTTCCTCTTGTACAGGCTCAGGATGTTTACAAAATGAGGACCCTGGACCTTGCTGAGTCACCTAAACTTCTAAACTTCTTAAATTGACACAATGAACAACACTCTAGAGAAGTAAGGGCATGTTCTCTACATCCCAGGATGTAGAACTGCTAAGTTACTTAGTTGAGCTTCTAGAGGGCTCAAGTTGACACAAGGTATCAACAATTACAAGACTCCTCTCATGAACCAGTTCTACAAACTTTTTAAGCACATGATTAGGTATAATCCTAGCAATAATTCCACTCCTCTGGTACAAAACTCTGTATCAGGTTTCACTAGGGGAATAGATTTAATAATAATGATATATATGTGATTATGAAAAGGATTTTCTAGGTAGGCTTACATTGGTTGCTTGCAGAGTCAGGGGTGGAAAAATGTAAAGTTGTTGCACATGAGAGAACTGGAGGATCCAATGAAATGTCAAAGGTCTGGAGGTCCCTGTGTAAGTCTGTGTTGAAGCTGAAAGAGGTACACTAAAGGGCTGAGGAGTCTGCCCGGGAAGCCTG
This sequence comes from Chinchilla lanigera, assembly GCF_000276665.1. Lineage (NCBI taxonomy): Eukaryota > Metazoa > Chordata > Mammalia > Rodentia > Chinchillidae > Chinchilla > Chinchilla lanigera. Next base: position 5,626,891 of record NW_004955440.1, read on the forward strand.
AAAGAACTAGAGACAAATGTCAAAGACAATAGCTAAGCTGAGAGATCTTGCAAAGGAAAACTGGAAGACTTCTTTCTTTTTCTTCTTGTTCCATCCAGGCTACAAGCTTGTTGTTTGGTGCCACCCACATCTGGAGGGGGTCTTCCCTGTCTAGTTTGTAGTCTGCATGTCAGTCATCTATAGACACACCCAGAGCTTTACAAATCTGCTAGACAGTCCTTACTCAGGTTGACATACCACAATTAATGATCATAGGGTGTACTTTCAGTTTTGAAAGATACTGGTACATTGCTCCCTCTGGAGTAATTTGTGGTTTACCAGCTACTGGATGAAAATACAATTTCCTTACAGTGTTACCAACAAAATGTGTTGTCAGTTTTAAATTTTGCCAATATAATAAGGGGAAGTAGTACTTTAGTAGGTTTTAATTTTTAATTCTATTGCTATGAATGACACTTTTCATTTACAGATCACTTGTATTTTTTAATGTGAAAAGTCTCTTCATCTCCTTTTACTAAGTTATGAATCTTATTCTTTTCTAGAAGCTCTTTCTATACTAGGAAAATTAATACTATGTTTCTGATATGAATTGTAAATACTTTTCCCAGTAAATCACTTATATTTTGACTTTGCTTGTTTTTATTTTTTAATGAATGCAAAATTTTATTTTATGGAAGAAGTGTATCTTTTATTTAATAGCTTTCCTTCAAGTGTAACTTTTCTTTAATAGTTTTAAGATTTTGAGTTATAGGTTTAAAAGGTCTAACTCTACAATATTAAGGGATTTTGCTTAAGTTTTCTTCTAGTACCTTTATATATTTTTTGAACATTTAATTTTTTGATCCACATATAATTTTCTGTATTATACATTGTAAGGTGTCGGTCAGCATTATGTCTTCTTTATGTAGATATGTAGTTTTTCCAACATAATTTATCAAAGCATTTAGTTTGTAGTCTATGTATTAGTTTTCACCCTTATCTAGTGGCATTTCAGATGCCATTTTTATATAGATCTATGTTTGGATTTCTTTTCTTTCTTTCTTTCTTTCTTTCTTTCTTTCTTCCTTTCTTTTTTTTTTTT
>NW_004955440.1:5628071-5693665 GCF_000276665.1 Chinchilla lanigera
TTTTTTGTCTTTTTGAAAGAAGGTCTCACTATAGTTCAGGCTGGCCTTGAGCTCACTTAGTAACCCAGGCTGGCCTCGAACTCATAACAATCCTCTAGCCTCAGCCTCCCAAGTGCTGGGATTACAGGCTGGATTTATTTTCTTGCATTAGGTCCTCTGCCTATTTTTGCAGCCCTTACCAGTATTGATTTTAGAGAATTTATCATCTGTTTTAAAACGTGGTACTTCTAGGCATTTTTCAGTGTTCCTGCTTTTTAGTTTTCCAAGTTATTTTTATTATTTTCCTTTAAACATTCAGATCAACTTTTCCAATGTATTAGTCTGTTTCATATTGCTATAACAGAATATTTGATGTTGTGTACTTTACAAAGAAAACAAAAGTTTAGCTGGGCATGATGGCCTACACCTATAATCTTAGCATCCCACTCCTCCGGGATGTTTTCCTGAAACAGGAAATTTGTCCTGAATTCAAGGCCAATCTGTGCTCCCTAGGGGTTCAAGTCCAGCCTGAACTGCATAGCAAGACCCTGACAAAAAAAAAAAAAAAAAAAAAAAAACCAAGAAAAGAAAAGTTTATGTAGCTTGCGGTTTTCAAGGATGATTGTCCAAAATTGGGCAGCCCCTCCTGTGGCTGGGTTAATGTCAAAGGAAACAGCTGCATGCAGAAGTACAATGTGTTTGAGGCCCATAACATCCACTCCCACACCCACCACTTCAAGTCTCTCCATCCTTATCCCCTGCCACATTAGAGGATAAGCTTCTAGCAAAGGAACCCTTATGGGATGAACCACAGCCAAACCAAAGAAAAAAGAAAAAAATTAGTTTTTTAAACAAAAAATCCTATTGACACCTGTAGGGGATTGACAACTGGTGGTCAGCTGATAACCCCCAGCTGAACTGAGTAAGCATGGTGCTGGTGTTGGAGGCCCGCCTGGAGAGTATTGCCAGCAGCATAAGAGACACAACTGGAGAATAAGGAGAGGCTGTTGGGAGCAGACAAAGGCTGTTGGGAGTTGGTAGAAGTTGTAAGGAGCTGTTGGTTCTGTTGGAGGAGCTTGTCATGCTGGCTTTCCTAATGAACTTGGCTGTTTTCATCCTCCAGGAAGCTCTGAGAATAGCTTCAGTTCACTTTGGAGGAGCTCTAGTCCTCACTCTGAGCATCATTTCCTGGCTCTGAAGGGGAAGAAGGTGCACAGCTCAGTCTCTTGGAGAAGCTTGTATGTTGTCTTCCCTAATGGGAACTCAGCCATCTTGATCATCAGAGGAGCTTGGGACCTCACTGTTGCTAAGGATGGCTGTGGTACTTCTTGGGGGAGCCCTGGTTCTTACTTTTCTCTTTGCTTCCTGCCTCTAGTGCAGATCCCTCACCCTGCTAGTACAGATCCTTCATCCTGCTGGCACACACTTCCTAGATTCCACCACTGACCTTTGAGCCTTCCCAGTGCAGATCTGTGAAACAGGCCTGCATGAGACATTGTCATGGGCTCTGGGCCATGACAGATTTGTGGGAGGCATTGTTATGGGCTCTAGGCCTTCAGCTGGGCCCATGCAGGACATTATTGCGAGGTCCAGGCCCTCGGCTAGAATCCTTGGTCTATACTTTGTGGACAGATTTCCTGGACCCTTGTATATTATTCTTTGGGTGACTGTTACAAATAATCTTGTGAAATATGTGTCCTGTATTTTATTGTTCTCCCTTGCAAAATATCCCCCAAACCAACACAATACCTTAGGGATTATAACCTAAATTAATATCAGGATCAGCAACATATTTGTGATAGTGAGTCTTCCACTCAAGAAGATTTATTATTTAAATTGCTAAGTCTTTCTTTGTGTCCCCTTAAAATGTTCGCTGCAAGTAGGTCTTATATGTTTCTTGTTATTTTATATGTTTTCTGTTAGAATTAGAAATGGGATTGTTTTCATCTAGTAAATTTCCTGCCTTGTTTCCAGTAAATAAGAAATCTATTGATGTCTGTATGTTAATTTTCTACAGTTGCTGTATTGGATTCTTTTATTGCTCATAGGAGACTTCCAGTTGACTTTTTTAAAAATAAGATTATATCATCTGAAAGTAGCTATATATACCTCCCCCTTTTCTTTCAATTTTATATAAACAATACATGAATATATTATCAGTGTCTAAAAATGTTAAACAATAAAGAAATTCTTTGAATCACAAGAGTCTTTACTAATTTCACCAACTATTTTTTGCAAACATAACTACAGTTTATCTAGAGCTCCTTTTACATATTTCTCCAACAAAATATGTAAACCAATGGATAGTTTTTTTTCTATTTTTCTGTTTGGAATATATTTTATATTTACTATTCTTTTCTATAGTTGATTGTTTTTGTTATTTTTTGGTTGTTTTTACCATTTTGGAGAAACCACAAATCTACAGAGAAGCTGCAAGCAAAAACAAAGACCTTTTTTTCTGAATATGTTGTAAGTTAAACAACTTGATATGAGTTACTCTGTATACTTGAATACTTTGGAGCGAATTTCCTCTGTACGAGAATGTTATCCACAGAATCATCCAAAATGGGAAGTCAGCATCAACACATTAATGTCACCTGTAATATTCAGGACAGAGAAACAAAAGCAATAGGATATATGCATACATAAAGAGATTTATTAGAGGGTATTGGGTGACGTGACCATGAAGGCTGAAAACCATGATCTGCTAGTGGCAAGCTGGAGACCCAAGAAAGCCAGTGATGTAGTTTGAAGACCTGAGAGCTGGAAAAGTAATGGTGTAGATTCCAGCCTGAGCCTGAAAGCTTGTGCACTAGAAGCACCAAAGGCAGGAGGAGATCAATAAATAGCTCAAGCAGCTAGGTGCACAGTGCCTCCAGAACTTTTGGGTTTTGCTCCATGCAGGAACTTAACAGATTGATAATGCCCACATACACTGGGGAGAGCTCTCTGCTTGTCTGAGTTCACCTACTCAAAATGCATTTCTCTCCAGAAACACCCTCACAGACATATCCCATATATTAGTTTTTCATACCATAGCACAATACCCGAGGCTGGCTACCTAAAAAAAGTTTCATTAGCTCACAGTTTTGGAAGTTCAAGGGCATGGCTCTATCTAGTGAATGTTTATTGACTCAGTTCTAGTGAGTGTCTTCTTAGCTGTGTCACAGCATAGCAGATGGCATGGCAGATGGCAATAAGGGAGCAAGACAGAAAATGAGAGAAGTTAGGAGGGCCAGACTGCAGCTTTCATAACAATCATCTGGTGAGAATTAACTAGGTTCCCATGAGAAATACTTGATTCCTCTTTGAGGGCATGCCTCTAATTGACCTAGGACCTCGCACTTTGCACCTTCTTTGAAAAGTTCCATCACACTGGGGACCAAGTTTCCACCACATGAAATTTTGCAGGGACAAACACCATCAAAACCACAACAACCAGAAATAATGTTTAACGAGATATCCGGGCATTGCATGGCTTGTCAAGTTGACACATACAGTTGATCAACACACCATCTAATCTGAGACTCCACTCACATTTCATAAACTGTCTCAATGTCCTTTTTGGTTTCTCACACAAGAGAAACTGAAGTATTCACATGTGTGTCTGATTTATTTCACTTAACAGTATGGATTCAGAGTGCATCCATTTTCCTAGAAATGTCTCAAGTATGTCCTTCTTTATGGAAGAGCAGTACTCTATTCTTCATCATATTTATACAACCCTTTGCTAGAAATTAATCTGAACCCTCTATCACTTAGTTATCCTTTAGTTATTTGACCAGTTTCCATGGGGATAGTTAATATTTTCCTATATTCTGCTATTTATGTTTGTGACCATTAATCCTGATATGTCAACTTCACTAGATTAAGAGACACCTAGGAGATTAGTAGACTGTACTCTGAGGTATGTCTTGTGGGTCATGGAGGTGTGGTCTTGGGTGCTACACATGGTCTCTCACCTTTTTTCTCTGGTGCTGATCCTCTGCTTCTCAGCCTTCATGCACTAAGCCACTTTGCTTTGCCACTGCCATTTTGCCATATTTTCCTGCCTTGGAACCTATGGACTGAATCCCCCCAAACCATGAACTAAATTAAACCTTTCCTCCTTTGTAAACATGGAGTATGGTGTTCAGCAACAGGAAAGCTGCAGAATAATTTTATTCTAACTATAAAATGACTAGATGTGTTCAGGGAAATGCTGCCAATCCTTCCACAGCAACTTCACTAGCAAATCATTAAGAAATAAGCATTAGAAAAGTAAAAAATACGTTTTAGAAAAACCAAGACTTGTACTAAATAAATGATCAACCTACACCAAGTAATTTAAACTGACTTTAACTGGTGACATCCTTTGCTAAACTTCAGAAAATGATACTATTTAAGGAGCTACAAAACCTTCCTATGACTGAACTGTTAATGAGGTTGTAATGTGCTTCCTTGGAAGAATCTGTTCTTCTTAACTTAGCACTTTCCTTTGAGGTTAACAGTGAGTAGAAAGCTCTGTTCGCATGAGAGAGGTGATGTGAGCAGGTGGAAAAGGCTGTGGGCATGTGGTAGTGGGCTGACAGATACTTGCTATGGACCTTTTTAATTTTTCCTGAGCCACCTAGCTTAAAATTAATTCTATACTTTTAGATACTTAGAATGTCTCACTGAAGATCGTGGTCTCTTCTTGGTTTGTACTAGTATCCAAGGTCAAAGTATACTTTGTCTACTAATATGTTCTTCTGGGGGACAGAAAGTGTTACCAGAATTTTGAATGTGGTGGCTGTGCTGATCTGCACTGTGTATGTGGGGGTCTATGTTCTTGATATCCCCATAGAAGAAATGTAAAGAGATCCAAAAGGAACCCAGAGTTAACAATTAAGGGGGCTACCAAGCAAACTTATCAAGGTGTGAGCATGGTATGTTCTCAAGGACAGAAAGTGCAGACCGAAGGTGGATAGCATCAAGGGTCTTAGCGTGCTTTAAAGAGATGTAAAACACTTACCAGGGAAGAGTGAGCAGTTTGGTGAATGGCTAAGTGTCTTAAGGAGCTGGTTTTCTTTTTATGCTTTTAGACCTTCAAGGAGGGGTCAAGGTCTATAGCCCTCAAGGGCTTTCTCTTGTTGGCAGTGGGACCTGACTCAGGGAGGCAGAATTTTTATATATATGTAGATATGGCTTTAGCCAGAATGAATATGGACATCCTTCAGAAACTATGTGCTAATCATTTTTCCAGTGTCACTGTACCTGATCCTCTATCTTAACACTTGGAGGGTGTCATGATAAAGCTATCAAAAGGTGGGAGCAGAGACAATGCTAAAACTACCAAGCTCCCGTGTGGCTTTTCCTCTTCTGGAGAGGGGTGTGATCCGTTTGATGCTCCATCTGAGCCACTTAGACAGGAATGCGTGGTTGTCAGAGTAAGTTCTTATGGACTGTCAATGGGACTCCAAGTTATAAAGACAATGGGGAGGCATGCATTTTAGGTTTCCTCTGCTCAAGACCCCTGCCTAGTGGGAAAGCATTACCGGAAACTGTACCACATGTGAGTCAAAGCTTCCAGGAGAAGCTCTGCAAGGCAAGCTCTGCTGTGCTCCACACTATGGGCTGGCTTCCCTTAGTTTCAGACTCCTCTGCTAAATAAATTAGGCCTTTCAAGTCCGTGTATATGGTCTTCTCTCCCCAACATCTAATCTGTCTGAAATTTCATAAGAAAAATTTAAAAACTGAGAGAAAGCAGAAGACGGAGGAGGAAAAAGAATGACGTGTTCCAAATGAGTCTGTAGGGGAAACCAGTTGGATACCAAGGAAGGTTGTATATTTTCCCTCTGTCTTACTAGATGACTTTACTTCATAAATTAGGGGAAATGATTGAAACATACAGCAACTTCGTATTTAACACACAGGTAGCAAGTGAAATACGTACTCGAAGAAGCTCTCGGTTTTAAGAACCAGGTGATCAACTGCCCAGGCAAGTTTCCATTATGAGTGAAGAGTCCACGTGTGACCAAAGCTGTGTGCAAGCAGCAGAACACACCAATCTGTAGCCTAATTAGTGTTACAGTGTAGCTACTAAAGCTTCTCATTATACCATTAATAATATGCTGTTATTTGGATAAGTATAACTCTCTAGCACTCTTTCTGTTCTACAAAGGAATGCTTGAGCTGGGCTCTTTTCGTTCGTTTTTTATGTCTCCTAAATGTCAAGTCCATCTCAGGGCCAGGAGTCAACTGCAATGAGCAAAGCATGAGTCCTTGCTCTCAAGCGCACATTCCGGCCTGAGGAAAGTTAAGTATTTCACTATATACGCAGCCAAGCCCAACAGAATTTATCAGATTCTTTTTATATTGAAACATTCTATGACCGCATAAAGGAAATAAGACTTATGGAAGTAGTTTGATAATAAATAGATTATACCAATGCAGACTGTATCCTTCTGATCCCTAAGCCTGAAAGAATTTGAATTCAATTGTGTTTTCCATTGATTGGTGGTTATATTCTTCTTAAAGAAGAAGTTACATTGTAAAGATTTTATTCAGGAAAAGGTGAGTCTTTGTTTATGGAAAAAATGATTTATTGCTCATTAATCTACTGATAGCTGAATGCCTTAAACAGATTTGAATGAATTTTGGACAACATTTGAATACAGTTAGAGGCGGTTTAGCTGTGGTTCAAATTCACTGCCTTGAAAAAATCCATTTCTCACAACCAAAAAAGTCATGTATGCTCTTGGTGTGAACATAAACTTGGTGTGAGGGTTGGGAGATGTTTTGGCAATTTGTATCAAAATGTTAAAAGATCAGTACACTTTGTAACCCAGCAATTCAAATCCTATTAATCAATTCTCCATTGAAAATACTAAGATTTAAAAATACAGATGTGAAACTATCTCCAGGCAAATACTGTGCTAAAAAAGAAATCACAGAGTAATATACAGTTCTTATCTTATGTAAAAGAAAATATATACATTTTAAGTCTATTCTGTGGTTATTAGGAAAGAGAAAACATAGTGGCACAATGCAAAAGAGGCCTTAATTTTTGTTTTGTATAGTTTTCTGTTTCTTGAATGTTTTATTATTTGTGTAACTATTTCCACTTCACAGAGAATGAGTGATGCCCGATGCTATCTTACTAAGGTAAATGCCACACAATATAGTGGTTAAGAATATGAACTTTACATTCAGAATAATCTCTGATCCAAGTCTGACTCTCTTACCAGGTTTCTGACTTTGTATAAATCATGTAACTTCTCTCAGTCTTTATTTTTACCTGTAGAATGAGAAAATAATATTTAAATAAAATGATAAGCATAAGGCACATAGTACAGTTTTTAGGATATGGGAATTCTTTGATGTGTAAGAGTTGCCTTTGTTTCCTTAGCTCTTCCTTTTTATTGTTATTGGGATCATTCTCATCATTATTATGATGTCTCTTTTGTTCCAATTTGTGGTCTAGGAAATACCCAAGAATTAGCACCATGTCCACTATAGTGCAGATGGTGTTCAAGAAACATGTTGTAATATAAAATAATCCATATATGTATGTATATATGCATCATGCTTGAAATTTAATGTCTTCTTCACATTGACAACCATAAGGACATCAGAAGGTAGAATTGTTAAGCTTTAGTTTTATAAAAAGTAATAAAATTGATAAGTAAAAATAGGTTAAAATAGTTTTTTAACATAAAATATTTGAAACAGCTGATGAAACCTGATAGCCACTATTAGACACATAAAGGAACATGAGATCCACTGGGAGAGTAAAGCAAAAGATTCTCAAAAAACAATGTGCTCATCACAGAAAATCAAACTAATTTGTATGTGCATAGTTATTTGATGTAACTGATGAATGCCATTAGTAATGTTAGTAGAAGTCCTGGGTCACTTTATTTTGCTTAAAAAAATCTAAGTTTACACATTTTATAATATATAGTATTATTTAAATTATAAACTGTTCATACTCAAAGGAAACTATATATGATTTACATGACAAAAGAGACATGTCAATAAGATAAAAGGAAATTAGAAGTTGGAAGCAAAATAACTTTAAGGAAAAGCAGATAACAAATGAAAATGATACCAAAACTATTTTTTAAGAATATTCTTTACTAGGTAGTATAGATGAAAATACATTGTATTATTCTGACTAAAGAGAAATTTAAACAAATCTTATGACACATGGTTGTTTTCCATTTTCTTTGTATTTATACCAGTATTGAAATATATTTGAAATAAGAGTTCAAGAAATGTGAAATAATTATAGATACTTCTTTTTTGCAGTACTGGGGATCAAACTCACAACCTCACGCTTGCCAGGCAGACACTTATGCCACTAAGCTATATCCCCAACCCCCTGTAGATACTATTTTAGAAAGCATTCCAAGGGCTGAGGGTGGCAGAACCTTGCCTAGCACATGCAAGGTCTTGAGTTTCAGCCCCAGCAATGAAAAGAAAAAAAAGCTATGGTACTATGGGGAGAAGTTTTATGATTAAATTAAACATTTTATAACCTTTTGGTGCTAATGATGAAGTTTCATATATGAGTGAATATTATGTTTGAAAATTAACTAAAAACTTATTATTTATATCTGAATCTGAATTGTTTTAAGAGTTCTGTTGAAAATATCAGTAACTCACCTCAGCAAAGCAAAGTTTCTCAAGATTAAAATTCCTAAAATTGACTTAAGAACAATGTTCTTAAGTCACTCAAGGAATTTGGCTTAATTTGGGAATATTCAATAAAACATAAATTATATGAAGAGCTTGATAGCAGCATAATTAGTACATTTTCTGAATTAAGGCAAAAATAATTCTGTGAAATAAATATATCAGGGTTGTTGAATTATGTATGTCTTTATTTTATTGCTCACCCGAATATCACCAGCCCTTCGAGAGATCACCCAGGCAGATCATCTTTGATGTTTCTGTGACTTTCAATAAAATAGAAAACGTAGGTTTTCAATGTTTTGAAAAGTTTTTGTGGTAATGAAAGCAAATTTGTCAAAATAAAATAATAGAATATGTTTTACTTAGCTAATTTTAGGGTGGAACAAAACTCTGAAATAGACATAGGCTATGTGGGTTTGCATTTGTATTCTTACCCTGAGCCCTGTACATGGTAGGGGCGGGCTGCTGTATTGGTATTGCTTTAGTGAATTCTCCATACAATCAGTCAGTAAATAATCCTGTATTAGAGGTTTTACTACAAGTGAGATAAGGCATCCTATAGGCTTAGGAGTGATGATGGAGGACCGAGGCTGTTTACGGCACTGTTGATTTTTCCGCAAAAGCATAAAGGTGCTTCCAACTGCTGGGCCTGGCTCATGCCATCCCCAATAAAAATGCATCTACTCTGCTTCCACTTAAATGCTTCCTGTTAATCTGTCAGGTACCACTGTGATGGGTTGAATATAGCCTCTAGGAAGGTTTGTTGAAATTCTATCCTGTTGAGACGTAAGATCATTTGCAGATGTAACCAAATGAAAATGAGGTCATTTTGGATTGGCGTAGGTCCAAAATTCAATTACTGGCACCTTTACAAGAAAGCTGGCAGAAAGACCAAGAGACACAAGGAGGGAGATTGGAACTATGCTGCAGTGTGCCAAAGAAGACCAGGACACGCAAAACAGAAGAGACCAGGGTGGAGCCTTCCTTACAGGCTTCAGAAGGAGAATGGGCCAGATGATGCACTGACTTCAGACTTGAGCCTTCAGAACTATGAGAAAATAAACTTCTGTGGCTTTAAGTCTCTTTTTGTAGCGTCTTGTTATTGAAGCCCCAGGAGAGCAATGAGATGGTGTTTTGAGCCTGTGGGCCCAACACTTGAGACTCTACTCAACTACCCTCTCCTCCGTACTCACTTGGATGTTTCTTATTTATTCTTTGCAAGCCATTCATGCCTTTCAGGAAGACTCTGCTAGCAGGCCAGGGCACGTCTGGCTTCTGCTGACAAAGGCAGTGGGCTTAAAGTAGCTCATGGCCATGTAAGTGGTGCTGCTGCTTCTAGCCTTGCATTATAATTGTTTCTCTCGCTATTGTGGAGAGTCCTATGTGGGCTGGCTGTTGAGGCAGTAAATCCTCCTGCTATGTTCCTGGTATCAAACTGACTGACTGGTTTAAAGGTACAGTTGTGCTGCTAACTAGTTATGAATGTGGCTGTGATTGACTCCTGGTTCCTTCCAACTCCACCCTTTATTAACTAATGGCTTCTCATTGTCTCAGAAGGGCAACTAACTTGATCAGCATTGTCTCCAGAAAAGAACAGCCTTTTGGCTCAGTGGATGTTGCCATCAGATGCAGTGTTTCAGCATCTCTGTGAGCTCTGGAGGCTGAAATCTCCAGGGCCACCTACCTGGCATTTATGTCAGAAACACCATTTTCAAGAGGACCCTGATGTCAGCAGCTGCTTATGTGGGTAACACTAAATGTTATCATCCACTTATGCTCTCAGATTAAGAGGTGATTAGGCCAATTGTTGCTAGATCATTTCTCCCCTATGAACAATGGCAGCTGCAGAGCACATTTTTCAAAAATTTAGTCTAAAATATGAGAAGAAGGCACTGCTTTTCTCTTCCTTAGAAATGGAAATATTGATTTGGGCTCAGCTCCTGAATTATATTTTCTCTTTCCCCGAGTTTCAATAGCAAGCCTAATGTAGCAGTGTGCAGAAAAGAACTTTAATCTGGAAGGAAGGAATTTGCCCTCACAACAATTGACATTCTCCTCTTCACAAAACACTTGAGCTTGAACACGAAATGATCTCCTAGTAGGAATTATCATTAGTCATTCTTTCACAAAGAAGTAATTGATGAACGTTAGGGAATATGGCAGACAGCATTAAGATTCATTAAGTTCCAATTCTTTTGGATCTTTCTATTTGCCAAAAAGCAGATGTCTGATTTTGTGGCCCTGCTGGTGAAACGCTGGGTCTTTCTCTTGCTATACATCTTAGTTACCTCCTATAATAATTTGCTTTGAAATGAGCAAGATCCGGTGTGGTACATCTATTTAATGGTCAATATTACAAATAAGATTTTTAAAAAGTAAAGTTTTTGTTTTTGTAAATTAAATTTGGCAAGATTATTACTGCAGGCAACTAATAAACTTACTGGATACATTATGGGGACTGATAAAATTCAGGAATGGCATAGTGTTCTTTATAAATTTTGGTAAATGTACAGGAAATATTATTAAGCACTAATTAGAGATTCTAAGATGAATTCCAATAAGATCATGTGACTGGACTCTGGATGCAAGGAACTCTTATTGTTAAGTAAACTCTGGGAAGAGTTGCCACAGATTGGGAAAATCTGTAATTTAAAAACTTTTGTTATTTAAACCTGGAGCTGTGTACACCTGAAATCCTAGCACTATGGAAGGAGGTAGGAGGATAGCAAGTTCAAGCCCAGCCTGGGCAATTTTGCAATGTATCCAGTCTTAAAATAAAAAATAAAAAAGGGATGTTTTTTAAAAATTGCCAAAGCATTTTTAAAATTGTGTATTGTTATTTTCATATTCGTTTTTTGAGCTTCTCCAACAAAAATACAATGGACTGGGTACCCTTTATTTTTATTTTTCACAGTTCTAGGTGCCAATACATTCAATGTTTGGTGACAGCCCACTTCCTTTCAGAGACGGCTGTCATTTCCCTGTGTCCTCACGTGGCAAAGTAGGAGAAACTGCTCTGATCCCTAATGTAAGAGCACTAATTTCATTCATGAGGGCTCGCCTCTCGTGAGCTTTGAGTACCCTCAAGTGGACGGGTAGGTTTCAGTGCACCAATTTTGGGGACACACATCCAGTGGATCATAACTACTAAGGCTAATCATGATAGTTACTCATTGTTACTGTACAGTGCATGGTCTTTGGTGTTTTCCAGTCAATTCACATTGTAATAAAAGGAGATTTGTAATCTGAAGCTTCCTGTGGCAGATAATGATTCTCTCCTAAAATATTCCCAACTTTTTTTACTTCTCGGCTTTCCATATTCAGTTCCCATCTCCCATGAGGTGAGTGTGGCCATGGGACCCACTTCCTAAGAAGTGCAAGTTTGTGGATGTGTTCTGGGATAGGTTCCACTTTCCTGAGGAAGAAGAAAGAGACCGCTGATCTACAGAACCAGCCCCAGTAATCCCCTCTTGAGGCTTCTCCCTGGTTACTGAGACTTGATTAGCTTGTTCTGATTATCCACATTTCCAACTGCTTCCTCTCTTGGTACATAACTATAAACATTGTCTTATTTAATTTAATCAGGTCAACAATCACTGCAAGAACTGGCCTGATAGTATCTCCATTTTAAAGATAAAGAGAGCACTGTCTAGGGTGAAACAGTTCCTGAATGGAAGAGCTGGGCTAAAGCCTTTCAACTCCTGCCTGATTCCAGCACATGGGAGACTGAGGCAGGAGGATTGCCATGAGCTTGAGGAAGCCTGAAATACATAATGAGACTGGTGCTTCAAAACAACAACAATAACAAACCTAAAACAAACAAACAAAAAAAACCCTGTGAAGAAGCCGGAGGGAGGGTTCATTAGGGACCTGAATCCTATTTTCTTTGATCTTTGTTATCAGGAACATGTGGGGTTCGAACATTACTGCAGGTTGATTAAAATAGAGAAGAGAAAACATAAATTGAAAAGAGCTGTCTCAAATATGAAAGGAGTCACTCATGGACCAGAGAGAATTAGGTTATCCTGGGTAATGAATAAAAGAGAATCCTTCAAATGTAAAGAACAGAGAAATGGAGGAGAGTGAATATAACCTTATGGTAGTGCATAAGGGGAGGAATTAGCTTAGAAGAGGAAAAGAAACATACATGTTTTGATGGCTTTCCTTATTCAAATCTAAATATATAGCCTAATTAATGAATAGAACTCGGATATGTGGTGAGAAATGGAATGAAAGTGAAAGAAAAATTAAATGAGAGAGAAAGGAAGCAAAAGAAAGAAAATGCAAGCTCACACTAAGATACACCAACCATGTGAATTCCTTAATAAATGGAGGGGCTGGGGATATAGCTAAGTGGCATAGCACCTGCCTGGCAAGCACAAGGTCGTGAGTTCGATTCCTGGTACTGGGAAAAAAAAAAAAAGAAAAACCTTAATAAATGGAATTACAGGTCAACATTCAAAACATGGGTATTCACTTTCTCTCCCTCCCACTAGAAGTTGAAATTGAGCCTTCACAAAGATCCTGCTTCCAGCTCTCCTCCTGGTGTTTGGAGAATGGTGAAAGATGTTTCACACCGGGCCTTGCAGCTTGTTGCTTTTGTGGTGCAGACTGAAACTTCTTTGGCAAAGACATCAACTTCACATAGCCTGACACTCTGGCTGACTGGTCCAAGGCAGTGAAGGCCTCATTTACAAAGCAAATGACTTGCGGGCATGAGCCACTGCCCCTCAAAGGCATACTATGCACAATAGGATGCACCAAGACTCAGAGGCCAGCATTCGCAATTTAATGGGACCCCACTACATGGAAAAACAAAAGATGGGGTAAAATAGAAGACTGCGAGGTAAAGATGAGATCTTGAAGCACTGATTGTCAAGTCTGGCAGGAGAACTGAAAAAGACCGTGCTCTGTACCGCTCCCAGGTCTGCAGGCCTGCCAGGCGAGGCAGGGCTCGGTAACACCCAGAGTCCGAGTGGATCCAGGCTTCCGTTTGTGCTCAGACAACTCCACGTGTCTTCATTCTGATGCTCAGGCCGGAGGGGCAGGGCCTTCTACACCCGCTCTTCTCACAGATAGTTATAAGAGCACCGGCTGAACAGGAAACCAGAGCATCGGTAAGGACTGCTTGCAGCTGTACACCAATCCTCTGCTGAGAAAAAAACAAGTTACATTCCCAAGGCCAAGATCACTGGGATGCAGAAATACTTTTCCACCCAGTTAAACGGACCTGAAAAATTACATGGCCAGGGATGTAGGTGTAAAATCCTATTACAGGTGAATAAAGAATTGGGAGCAATAGTCCAAACTGTCTCAGAGCTCTAGCCCTATCTATCTCAGTGCCTACGACAAATAAACGCATTCGGATACTCCCAAGTCACTTTCACTTCAGTGTGGGCAAAACTAAACTTAAGACCCAGTCCTCCTCTCCCCACACAAACACACACAATCCAGTGTTCCTTCCGTCTCGGTGAGCATTATCCATCCACCCACCTGTGAAAGTCAAACCGCAGAAGTCATCCTTGACGTGCTTTCTTCATCATCCCCTTAACGATAAATTGTCAGGTTCCGTTGATTTATCTCTTGAGTCCAACCATGTTTCTTCATTTCTGATTTCGCCATCCTTTGTTTACTGTGCCTCTCCTTTCACCTGGGTTATTGCAGTGCATGGTGAGTAGTCTTTTTACATCTATTCTCACCAGCCTCTAACATATTCTTTACACTACAAGAGAAGGCTCACTTGAAAACGCACACATATTATTGTCATTAGAGCTCCTCAATTGCTTTCTACTATCCTCACGATACCTTCTGAAGTCTTAAATGTGGCCCGAAGGGTCTGCATAACTCAATCTGTGCCTCACTCTGCTGTCCCAGTTTATGCTGCCCTGACTCCTTGACCTTTGCCCTGGGGTAACCCTGCCCTGATTCTAATTCCTTGGCAGGTCTGAGCTACTGTGACTCAGGACCTTTGCTCATGCTGTTCTCTTTAACTTTGATCCTTTGCCTCTTTAACTTTGATTTATCACTCCTACCTCAGCCCTATATGTTTTCCCAGAGAAGCTTCCTTTGATCAGGAAGGCTCTGACGGAGCCCTCTGTGATCCCTCGGCACAGTATCCTCTCCTTTTGTTTTGGCACTCAGCACAGTTTTCGCTACCGGGGAATTGCACAGGAAGAAAACCTGTACCAGAGGGAATTTAATGAAAAGAATCCGTTACAGACATGCTAGACATCAGAGAAACAACAGTTGGAAGCCACTGCCCCGGGGAAGCGCAGAGGTGAGATGTTATTATCTGAACCCAAGGACTGGGGAATCCCTCGGGGTGCTGGGATCTTAAGGAAAGGGTCAGAAAGTGGAGCTAGAGACAGAGGCAGGCTGGTGGGGAAATACATCGCAGCTTTCTCCCTCCCGTCATCCACTCTTCTACCAGTGCCTTTGTGGACTGAATCTACGGAAAGCCAGGAGTCAAAGGCTATGCCACAGCACTGGGGAAAAGCAGGAAATAGCTTCGAGGACAAACAAGCACAGGCCCATGGCTGGCAGGTGATGTATTTGTAGGATTATTTTTATGCTATTGTTTTCTCCCATAATGCACAGGGCTCCTTGAGCTACTCTTATTGACATCTGATTTCTCAGTGTTGTTTAAAATGGTTAAGCACTCATTCTTAATATCTGTTGAATGAACGAATGAATGAATGCCGAATAATGCTACTTGGGATGGATTTTTAAAATGCAGCAGATCTACACAGTGGAGCGTTATTCAGATATAAAAATGAAATTTTGTCATTTGCATAAAAACAAATGGATCTGGAGATTATCATACTGAGCAAAAGAAGACATTTTCAAAAAGACAAATATCAAATGTTCTCCCAAATATGTGGAGTATAAAGAAGACGACAAGAGAGTAGAAGGGAGACTATTACTACATAAGAGGGAGGGAAGAAGGGAGAGGGAGAGATGGTTTAAGGAGGAGGGACAGGGGACATGAATATGATCAGAACACATCATGCACATTAAAACCCCAGAGGTGAACCTAGGAGGAAAGGTGAGGTAAGGGGAATTATTAAAGTATATTACATGCATGTAAAAATAATAAAGCATAGGTGACATGCTTAGAAGTCATTTTAGAAAATTTGGCAAGGATCATCTCAAAATGGACATAATATCTCCCTCCACCTCATTCCTTTCCCCAATCCACTTTCTTTTCCAGAGTTCCATTTAGGATTTCACACTACATTCTGTTGTTAGAGAGACCGACGAATGTGAAGAAGACTGATCTAATCGCACACATGCACATACACATGCACACAAGCACACAAACGCACGCATGCACACAGAATATGATCTTTTTCTCCTCTCAGCCTCAGAATCAGGGCCCTGGAGATAATCCTCTACAGTCTGATGAATCCATTCCTGTCACAGCCGACTCTGTGGGAAACTGGACTGATGACAAACAGCTGTTCTCCAAGGTGAACCTTAAACAATGGCTGCCAGTCTCCCTCTGAATTTGAACACGGTATTTGAAATAGGTTATTCAAAAATGCATTTTTAATGTTATTTCTAGAATTTGTCGGGACCGTCTTTTAAACTGTTTAAGGGGAGCACTGATATTTGAGTAAGCCGTCTTCTGGAAATTACACTTCAAGGGGAGCTTGCTGCACTCATATCATAGTGATAGGCGGGGGTTGATAATGGCAGAATCTGGGAGAGCATGAAGCAAACTTTTAGATCCCCTTTCCGACTAGTTCTATCTGCTGTGTAAAGTTGTGTAGGAACCTCCCAGGACCTCCTGTCTTGCCATTAAAGACTACGTTGTGGATCCCTGGGCATCCACCTTGTTTTCTTTCCTTAATACCCTTAGTGACTAAAGGAGGAGAAACAGAGGTGTTTTTCAAACATTCCACTTGTTTCCCAAATTTCCCAGCATCCTCAGATAGGCAGTGTTGCAAGGCTCGTTCTGGCTAACTGGAAAGTGGTTGGGAATGATATATGCCATTTCATGCCAAGGTTTAGACAAGCCCCAACAGTGCCTGGATTGGACTCATTTTGAGATGCACGGGTTTGATGGTTGAGACCTTGTGAGGGAAGTTGCTGAGTGAATTATTTGGATCCACAAGCATTATGTGAGCAAGAAATAAATCTATTGATAATTTGAGATTATTTGTTACTGCAATGTAAACTAGCCTATTCTGACCGTTAATGTATAAATACAGTAAAAGCAGGAAGACAGTTACAATTTGTCTGGTTATATTACTATGCCTTGTATCTCTCTTTTTTCTTTAAGAGTATAAGGAGAATATTGATATGAAAAATAAAGAATTCTAAAAATCAAGTTAATTTGGGGTTTGCTTGTGACTGTTTCTATTCCAGTAGATTGAATCTAGGTCTAATGTGAAAAGAAAGAACTCCAGGTTAAAGTGCACAGGCCAAATTACTCTTTCAAAGTCACTGAATATTAACCAGACAGAGCCTTCAGACAGCCTGCAGTGTAGAAGTGGGCACAGAAAGAAGGGTTCTTTTGCCTCCAGTTGTGTCCTACCATTCCTCAAGAAGATGTATTTATCTCTCATTAACTTTCAACACTTACGAAGACACTGAGGATGAACAGATAAAAAACTTCATCAGCCCTAGAGAAGTTTAATATCTTCCCTGTAGTGGTAGCAAGACATTTAAATCAATGTCGGCCATGAACTCTGACAACTACGTCAGAGCTAGATTCTCAGAGTGTACAGGACTAACTTACCTTAGTCATCCTCTTTTATTACTCTTGCATCCTTTACTACAGTCTCAAAGTAAATTTTATCACCTTACCTGCATATTATCTTTTCCCTCCATCAGTAGGTAGCACATAGGAGCTAGGAGTTGTCTGCATTCCTTCTTGTATTCCCAGAGCTGAAAAGAGTGCCTGACACAGAGCCGATGCTCAGTAATCTATCTGTTGAATGAATGAATGAATGAATGACAGCATAGTGGAGTGATCCAGTGTGCAAACATGGATAACACTTAGGAAGCAAAGCTGAAAGAGAACTGAACTTGCTCATGGAGCAGTATGAGAACTTTGGGATTCCAGGACTTTCTGATTTGGAAGGTGGGAGATAAGAGAAAAAAGTGAAGAGTGGAAAAGGAAAGCCCGCCTTGTTGTTTTGCCTGAGACTCAGCGCTGGAAGTTTTGCTCTGGTTCAAACAACACCATTTAGTCCCTTCATTAGTGCCCTCTACCCTGCCATCTCTCCTGACTGGGCACACAGAGCCTGTGGATATAGAGAACAAGGCAAGAAAAAGTCATTTTCCAAGAGGATAGGAAAAGTGCTCTGTGAGGTTCTGCAATATTTCTGAATACTTAAGAAGTTTTATGGTTTTAGAAGGCTCTATGCCCATAGATGGTAAGCAATTACATCTGAGACACTTGGATGGATTTCTTATTGACTATCTTCCTAAGAAAAGCAATAGAGAAAAATAAATACAAATGGATTACAATCTTATGAAAGAAAAGAATCCGTGAAGTAAATATTACATAAAATTTGAGTCAAGCACATTTTAACTTCTCTCCCTCAGCACTGTTTTAAAAACCTGGCTTCCTCATCTTTAACTATGCCTCTGGACACTTGCTTGGTCCCAGGCCAGCTGCAGTTCTGAGTTCATACAGGTGCAAACTGACAGTGATCAGCCAGCTTTAGACTTTCATGTTGAAGAATTAAAGCATGCTTAGACCATTCACGGAGATTCTCAGAAACATAGGCTCCCACAGACCTCAGAGGCAAATCTTTGGCGATAAATGAAAACAGAGAAGAAATGTCTTCTTTCTTTTCTCCCCAGATAGTGGACCAATCTCAGTCTCCATCATTTATAAGGTCCCTTTGAATGCCATCCGAGTTCCAGCAGGTGACAGGCAGCTTGGTGAATGTTCCTTCCCTGTCTGGCCGCATTCTTGCTAGCCTGTTTCTTTGGTATCGTGTTCCATAATAAATATTAGCACGGAAGTTTGCCTCAGACTTGTCCTCCTGGGAGCTCAGCACAAGACACTGTCTAAACATTTTCTTTCAGAAATTATGATAAATATCAGAAGAAAATATGACTTGAAAGTTAAATATTTGTTTTGTGCATATATTGTTTTATGTTTGCCTGAAATAATATTAAGAAAGGTCAACTCCTTCCAGGACTCTACGGAGGGTTAGTTGAAATGAAGCCAAAATTGCCATCATCTGAAGTTTTATTACAAATTGTACTAAATAGCAAAAGACCAGTTAGAGAGAAATTGGTGTATTTCACTGGAAAGCTGTTACAATTTCAAGGCTCTTTCACATTAGTATTTCTTATACTCTTGTAATCACAATACTTTTACAGAAGGGAAAAATAAAAATATGGGATTTAATTGACACATTCAAAGCCAAATAACAAGGCATCAATACCGCTACAAAGTCTAACTTTTCAGATTTTCAATAACACAATATTAATAGCTTGACTTGAAGCTCATGGATGTAACAGAACAGGCACATCCTGTTAAGTGATTGGATGTGAATTACGAGAACCAAGAAAATACAAAAAAAAATGCCGATTTAGAAAAAAAGGAACCAAGAACTGGTAAAGGAATCTTGTATTATTTTAGGAGGAGAAATTATAAATCTATAACGTCATTGAAAATGTTCAAAAGATGGCATTTTAGGTACAGTCCTTTCTGGGGGTGTTTGCTTGTATTCACTCTGATAGTGAGGGGTGATAGAGGGGTCACTGGGTCAGAGTGGATGCGCTGGGTTGGAGAGTCCTCCCTGCAGGGTTGCACCTATGAACATCTTTTGTATCTTAAGATAGTGAGGACCAGTTGGATGCAAAAGGATGTTTAGTGAATGATTCCCTGTGTGTAACAGAAGGGCCCCAGGGTAGTCACTGGGCAAGATTAAAGGCACCAAAGGGACAGGGCTGCCCCTATCCAACACTGGATGAGCATTTGCTGGCTTACAGAAAGGCACAGTCCTCTGCTGCTGCTGCCCTCATGCAGTGGCTACTCTACTGGCCATAGCACTTCTCAGACAAAGGTCAAGGTTGAAATTCCATTAACCTGAGGGGAGCAGACAACTCTTTTGATTCGCCTCCTAGTACAACTAAAACACACTGTGATGTGACTTCTAAATAGACTTGACCGTGAACTCGAGCAAAGCAAGTCTGGCACAGACCACACCTTGCACCATTGCTGGAAGAACTAATCATAGTTTATAAATATTCAGTCTAATGGCACTGTCCCTTGAGAAAGTCCTTGTCACCTAAGTCCTGACCGCACCCATGTGGCAGGAATGACCCCAAATGCTTCTTTTCTTACAATGAATTTAAAAAAAAAAAGTCTACTTTTCCTGAAACTTGGGCCTGAGTATCCTCTTTCCTGGTTTGAAAATACAATCCAAGGGAGAAAAAGAGGACTTCTGTCACCTTGCTCATGCCAAGGGAGTAGCATCTTCAAAGGTTGCTTCTCTCTAAGCAGATCCAGTCCTCTTAGGGTTGGAATCTCAGAACTTCGTTTTAGGATAAAGCCATCTTGGTATTCCTGTTCCAGTTTTGTTCATTCAACAACTGCAGTGGGTCATGTGGAGGCTGCAATCCCGTGCTAGTAGCATGGTGTGCAGTACATCATCTCCTCCATCTTTCCCCAGCACCATGGGAGAAAGCAGATCCCTGTCATCTCCTGAGACAGCTTGTTCTTGGTGCTCATCCCTTGGGAGTAACTACTAAATTGAGAACTCACACCTCTCAGAAAAAGTCATATTTACAAGCACAGAGTAATCTAATTCAGCATTAGAATGAAGAGTTTATTTAATACTTTAGGGGTATATATTGCTAAGATGTCCAATATGTTCCTCTACAGTTCTATTTGACTTGTTATTTTCTTTCCATTTTAGTCTTAAGTATTTAGAGGTAAGTTAACCTTATGGTCTATAATTCCATGAATCTTTATTATAGCTAAAAGGAGCAGAAATAAGTAGGGAGGCATAAAGAATCGATGCACGCTATAGTATTTGCTATATTTATGTCTCCCCTCAGGACAATATTTGAGCATTTACCTTACATTTGTCTGAGTGAAAAAGAGTTCTTTCCAGAATAAAGAAAGATATAATGAAATTTTAAGTTTCCAACCAGAATGCCATTGACTAAGGGCACAGAGCTTCAGTATGACTCATTTCCAACTTTAAAAAACTGCCTCATTCTTTTCTGGTAGTAGCTCATATTCACCCACATGAGGACAGTGAAGAAAGCCTTCATCAGGATGGCTTGTACTCCTTTTTGATTCTGCTTCTAGGTCTGTATTTGATGGTTAATTCTGGTGTTCACCTGGTCTGCATTTTACATTTTGATGGGTTCAAGTATGTACTTCCTTACAGGAGGGCTTCTACTCTACACATACAGAATGTCTGTCTAATTCTCACACCAAATACAGAGCATGCTTTGATTCTTTATGCATCCCTACTTACTTCTGCTCCTTTTAGCTATAGTAAAAATCCATGGAATGATGGGCCATAAGGTTAACTTTCCTCTAACACATACTCTGCAAATTACCTAATCCAGCTGCCTAGTAGTGAATGACTTTTGATGAGAAGGTAATTTCTAAATTGAGAATCACCTCCATCCTTCCCCAAAGAAATTCTACCAAGTGACTCACTGATTTGTACAACTGGACATTTTCCTCCGGCCACAGCACTTAGAACTGCTAATTTACCATTTTAAACTATTCTATACATATGACACGGTCTGTAATATTTCATACTGATGAAAGAAGTTTCCACACTTCCGGTTCCCTAGATTTCCATTCCTCGTTTTCTTTCCCTGGGCTCCAAACTAGTTTTGTCAAAATTCTGCGTGATTAAGGTATGTAAAAGCCAAATGTCCGAAACCACAGCACCAATAATCTTCTGTCATAAATAGGCCTTTTCTGAAGCATTTCTACGAGTCCTTTCAACTAGACATCTATTTGCTAAATGTCTTGGCTTGCCCCTCCCCAACCAAAATGTATAATCAAGTCCAGGCATTTTTCTTGTTCCTCCTTGATGCTCTTTCTTCAGTTCCACCCCTTAGGTCCTCATCATGTCCCTGAGGGCTATTTCTGTTGCATGATGATTTACCACAGAAAATCATCCACAGCACATAGAACTTGGGAGTCATATTCCCCGAGTTCAGATCTGATCTGCCACATTGATCTGATCTTAGTCCAATTATTTTACCTCTCTAAGCCTCAGCTTATGAGTCTATAAACTAGAGCTAGCCACAGAATGAAAATTAAATGAGATAGTATACGTACAATTTTTATAATAGTGTGTCACACATACTAAGCGTTAGCCTACAAACTCCAGGATGCCGAAGACCTTGTTGTTTTATTGACCACTCCATCCTTCGTGATAAGTACAGACGAAGGCAGAGTATATAACAAGTGCGTAGAACTGTGGAATGAATAATAAAACTTCACTGTTACTGTGAAACCTCTTTGATTTATCCTCCACAAGTCTTCCAGAGAGGAGTGAACTGTGTTATTATTAAACGTGTTCCCGCCATCTCTCTATGGGTGTCATTCTTCCCTGATCCATGACATCAAACTGGGCTGTGCTAGTTACTTTGGTCCGTGACGTGGGAGTGGGAATGCCCTGCGGCATCTCCAAGCAGAGGTGGTAAAGATCCGCATGTGGTTTTCTGACCTTTTCCCCTCTGTCACGAGTTTCAAGAGGAGCAATATTTCAGGTAGAAGTCACTCTATCAGGGGTCCTGGAGTGAAGGAAATTGGAACTGAACCTCTAATAGTATCAGGCACGTAGATCAAGTGAGAAATAAGCCTTTACTGCTGTAAGCCCCTGAGATTATGAGATTGTCCCTGACCCTTGCTTCTCCTGGCAGATCATTCAGGTCTCCATTGGTTACAATATGAATGAATGTGCAATGTCCTTAGCATGACATTTAAAGTCCTTCATTATCTGTACACAAATTATTTCAACCTACTCTTCCTGTAGACTATTTTGAGGCACTGTTCTGCACACCCAGAATTTTTTTATCATGTCCTCAACCTTAGTTTGAAGACCTATTTTCAAAAAGATAACTCACAGAGTTGGACAAAATCACACCCAGTTGTCCCTCAAACAAAGGACTTACACCTAGAGCATATAAAGAACTGAAAAAGGTCAGGCCCCCCAAATTCAAAGACCCAATCCAAAAATTGGCATCTGGGATAAATACACACTTCTCAGATGAAGAAGTATGAATGGGAAATATGTGAGAAAATGTTCAACATCATGGGTCATTCAAGAAATGCAAATTAAAACAATTCTGAGATTCCATCTCACCCCAGAAAAAATGGTCATCATCAAGAAATCAACCAATAACAAACGCTGGAAGGGGTATGGGGAAAAAGGAACCCTTTTCCACTGCTGGTGGGCATGTAGACTGGTGCAGCCACTGTGGAAATCAGTGTGGAGTTTCCTTAAAAACTAGGATTAGAGGTTCCATGCAACTCAGCTATTTTTCTTGTAGATATCTTCTCAGAAGAATTAAAAACTTCATTCCACAGTGATGTAAGTGCACTTATGTTCATAGCAGCACAATTTGTAATAGCTAAATCTTGGAAACAAGCCAAATGCTTACAAACTGAGGAATGGATAAAAAAAAGATGTGTTTTCTTTTTTTTTACATAATGCAGTACTACTCAACCATAAAGAAGGATAAACGAGAGACTTTTATAGGTAAATGGATGCTATTTGAGACCATACTCATAAGTGAAATAAATCAGACCCATATGTGTAAACATCATATTGTGTTATTAGTGTGAGAAACTGAAAGAGTAAATCAGATCCAAGATGCACAATAGATATTTTGAATAGGGAAGAAATTGTTAAACAGAAAAAACAAATTCTGATGGAAGAAAAGGGAAAAGAAGGAAGGAAATTACAGGAAGGAAAGAATTATATATCTATATCTATATCTATGTATACACACATTAGTTGAGATAGTTATACAGCTAGTTTCTCTTAGTTCATTGAAAAGAAAGTTTTGCATTTAATACTTTTTTAGACAATATTTCATCCTTATCTGGCACTCTGAACAATTACTATGAATATAACACAATGCATTAATTATTATTACTCTCCTACTAGTCTGTTTTGAAACTTTTTATTGTTATTTTTACTTTTTCTGCTTAAAAGAATCTATCTTCACCTATCTGAGATTAACTCTCTCTTTGGTGCCTGCATTTAAAACAGACAGATTTTTAACTCCAGTTAGTTTAAGACAAACTTACTTTAAAATGTAATATGAAATGGTTCACAGAATCATTTGCAGGACTATGAGAATACTGTAGACTGGGCTTCGACGGACCATGCCACAGCCTCATGAGATAAAAACTCAGCTGTCGTGAGAGCTGCTGCTTTACCTTGATAGTAAAACTGCCCGTCAAGTCTCAAGGCTGCCCCAGGAGCCACCAGCTACTGTTACACTCCACACCAGCAAAACCAGAGCTCCTCACCTATTCCTGTCCCAAACTCCATAAATGCTATGGCTGACAAAACCCAATTCATACCGAGAGCACCAGCTGCACAGTTGTCTGAGTAATACTGCTTTTAGCTATCTAGGTTCTGCAGTGCAGAAAGTCATCTTCTCTAGTTTCGGTGTGGTTTATCACCTCCAGAACACATGCTGAAATGTAACCCCCCGTTATGAGACTTTAAGACACGGGACCAAGTGGTACTGTGAAGAGCTGATTAGGGCTCTGCACTCAAGAATACATTAATCCATCCACACAATGAACAGATTGATGAATCACCAAGCCAGTGTGTTACTTCAGGACTGGGTCTCTTATAAAAACCTTTTTGGCTAAATCTATCCTGTGCTCCCTCTTTTGCCATGCGATGCCCTGCACCACCACACAGCCCTGCCAGAAAGAAGGCCACCACCAGGAGTGGCCTCTTAGAGTGGGGCCAAAAAAGTGAGCTGAAACAAACCTCTTTTTTCAGAATTTGCCCATCTGTGGCACTGTGTTAGCAACAGAAAATAGATTGCACAGCATCCTAGAAAGAGGTCGGAGTAAATGTTGGGCAGATAATTTCCAAGTCTCTAGCACATAGTTTATTTTTTAGTCCTTCACTTTCAGTAAAGAACCTTCATGCCTCTTATTTAATGAAGAACGCTTGAGATTTTGTGCAATAAGGATCCTTATTGTGATGTCTAAGATAAGGAATCTAAGACTTAGGGAAATCAATAGTGAAGCCAAGACCAGAACTCAGGGCTCCGAAGTCCCAGTGCAGTGCCCTCCTACTAGGACTCTAACTTTTCATAAATCCATGACTCTGAGCATTTGAAAATCGAGAGTGATGACCACTGCTGCTGTTTTTCTATATAAGAGCATTATCAGCCATGCAGGAGAGTTCCCAGAGGAAAAAGCCACCTCCAAGAGGGTGAGAAGAGCCCTCTCCAGGGAAAATAATCAATCTCCAGTCTTCTGATTCCTATTAGGATAGTGTCTTTCCCATTTGTTATCTCTAAATGAAGCAAAGTGGAACCTATCAGAAAAGTAATGCTTAACTTCTCCTCTTGTGAAATTGGTGGGGAGAAGCAAAAACATTCTCCACATTTTGATTTTCACTGGAAGTTTTCACCAGAAGCGGTAAGTTTTTGTGGGCCACTCATATTCCTAGTCAACCAGCCTGTGATTCTACAAAATCTGGCTGGGAGAGAAAATGATTGCTTTGACTGAGAAAGAATGAAAAGCCATTGATACATGATGTCTCTTTGCATTAAGAGTGTGCATGGGAGAACATAAATATAATATTTTAATTGAGTATTTCTAGAAAGTGGTTCAGTTTCACATTAAAGAAGGAATGAATTTTTAAAATGCAAAGGCCTTAATTTCATAGCTTTTAATTGGAGAATTATTGAATTTCACCATATTTGACCTAGAAGAATTTTCAGAAGTTATCTTTTCAGTAAGTTTGAACCAAATTTAGAGAGTGTCTTGGTTACTTTTCTGTCATTGCTGAAATAAAATTCCCAAAGGGAGGAAGCTTCATTTAGCTCACAGTTTGTGGAGGTTTCATTCTATACTCAGCTGGCTGCAAGGCAGAGTGGCACATGGCAGAGGGCAACAGTTCCTGGCGGTAGAAAACAGCAAAAGCAGCAAGAGCAAAAAGGGAGGAGCAGCACCAAGCCTCTTTCCCTCCCTTATATTGTACTTAGGCTCCCCGCCCAAGGGTGGTGCAGCACTCACACCCATAATCGCAGCATTGGACCATGAATCAATCATAAACTCTGGAAGTCTGCCCCATGACTGCATGAGGCTTTAGGGGAGCATCTAGATACAAACCATAACAGAGAGGGAAAAGAAAAACAGAATTCAAAGGCCACAGAGTAGGTCAAACTGATTATAATGTAGATAGTTCCAGCTTCAGAATTAAACACAGGTCTCCTGGTTTCTACACTCTGGTCTTAAAAAATTCTTTGGACAAAGTTCTTTCTGGCGTTGTTTGCAGTTCTACTTTACTTCATCCCAAGCATTCACATCTTCTTGCGGCAGTTCCATGATCACCTGAGACTGTCCTATCCATGTGAATCTTCCCTCGAGGTACAGCCACTTTCCTGCCATGAGGGATACTTTGTCTGTGGCTTATTAAATGGGGAAAATCAAGAAAGCCAGAGGAATGAAGAGATAAGGACATAGATTTTAGAGTAAACGCTAATTAATCTTGGACAAAAACCAATTGATAACTTTGATGTTCACCTCTGGAAACTAAACATTTAAGGGACAGAGCCAGATGAGTCACATTTTCTCGACTGGCTTGGTCTTCTGCACACAAGCACCGCTGGGAACCGTTTAGGCAGTGGGTTTCAAACTAGTTCTAAGGTTAAATTCTGATAGTGGCTTGTATTTGCATAAAAATCACCTGGGTTGATAGAATTTTCTAAAAGCAAAGTTTACCTCCCAAAGTATTTTTTAACGGTCGTTGTCAACTACTGTTTGCCTGCCACAGAAAGCTAGCAGACGACATAATTAATGAATTTATAGAAAAGGAATATTTGTACAAAACTTAGGAGCAATTAACCTATTCAGGTTAGCAGCTTATTTCTTTGTAGACTCAGCGGCTCACAGCTTTTTGCTACACCCATACAGTGTAGGATATCATATGTTTTGTGAGGATAATCATTAATAATTCAGGTGGTAACAATTTTATGCTTATATATGTATGCTTAGAATATCTCTGCATCCTTGCAAAGAAGCTGGTAATGGTGGTAATGTCTGGAAAAGATAAAATGTCAGGGTGAGAGTTGGTTGCAAGGCTTACTTTTCATTGTGTGCCATGTGTAACTTTTTAGTTTTTAAAGAAATTGCAATTGGAGTGCATATACTTTAGACATACTAATCATGGAATTGTACCCACAAATGCGGATTTAATTTATCTGGGGTTATGATCTTGGCACTGAAGGTTTTCAAATTTAAACAGTCTTTGGAGAATTGGAATGTGCAACCAAGGATAAGAACTGTTGATTTAAGCTACTCTCAAGAACTATTTTGCTACTATGTATCGATAATTACATATTCTGTACAGCAGTCATTGCTGGCTTGTTTGAGCAAAATAGGACCGCTTTAATGTCAAAAACTTTCACAACCCTGCTCATCACACTTGATTTAATTTTAGTGTGTTTAGGCTGAGAATGTTGGACATATCAAATGTCCAAAAGTTACTATGAATTAATCTCAACAAAATTGAGGTACATTTGAAAAATAGTAGTATGTATGCAAATATATGTCAACAGAAATATTAATGCTCTGTACAGATAATTGTGCATTCACATACCTTCTTTAAAAAATTACACTTTTTCTCCTTGCAAAATCTCTGGCGCCTTTAAATTTCATAGCCTACAAAGTAGAGATCACTGAATTTAGGAATTACTTCTCTGAACAAGATCGTAGAGAGAAATTTTGGCCTTGTGGGTGGTAGACAGCAAATAGCTGTGTTTCTGTGGTGTTGACTTGAGTCCTGCTTGCTTTCTTGGTTACTGCTTTGTGTAGGTTTCTATCATCTTCCAATATTCTCCAGAAAACGAACCCTGCCACTTGCCAACCTTATTACAAGTGCCGCCTAAATATGCACTAAACTTTTCTCTCTTGGTGACTTTGCCAGGACCATTTGCCTTCTTTGGAATGATGACAGATTATGAACTCTACTTCTTTCTGATCTATTCTCCTTCATGATGAGATTACCTGTTCAATCAGGCAGTTAGTGAAAATGCCCTTTGCTGTCTTTATTAATCCTACGAGTCAATTCGCCCATTAGTTAACTGAAACTTGCCTTAATTTCCTCTTTGAAGATGAAGATCGAAAGGTCTTTTGGTTCCATCATATCAGAGGTCAATGGGGTAGGCCCCATGGAGAGGGACTGCAGCAATTTTAGGGTTGTTGGCTACCTTAGATACCTCAGGAAGCCTTTGAATCTCTTTTGTACACTGGCAGTATGAATGTAAAATCTTCATCAGAAGCTCCTTAAACTGTCAATCTTGAATACTCTGTGCTACATCATCCCAAAATTTTGTGGTCAGCAACTGCATTTACTCTTTTTCACCTTCAGTCAACTACCGGGTTCCACTCAACCCTAATGAACCTACTCTAGTCTGAGGAGAATTGCTCAATACATTGGATTTTTCTTTAATATATAACCATGCCTTGGTACTTGGCATGATTGCTACAAAGCTTTACACATTTTTCCGTCAGTTCTGAAAACTATGGATTTTTTCCTCTCTTGTGAATATCTGACTCTACCTTAAAGTAAAAAATCATTAAGGAAACAGAAAAGCATTTCACCCCTTGAATGTGTAATAAATATAAAGTTCAAGTTTTACCCATTTTTGCAAGCAAGCTAGATTTCAGCCATCAGTCAACTGTAGCAACTTTTATTTAATTGTATTTTAAATGTCTGTAAAGTGAGAGTACAGAAAAAAAGTCTGTAAAGTAGCTACAGAAAAAACCCCCCAACTCACCTACATAGCCACATCATAGCTCACCAACAATGCCAAAGAATTCACTATCATTTTCTTCTAAATCTTTAAGAAGGATGGTTCTTTCTTTCATAAATTTTTCCTCTCTGACTGCTCTTGAAGTCCTTTTCTGCTGGATTTTCTTTATATTTTGAACATGATCATAAACAGTAATTAAGTTTATTAAAAAGAATTTTGGAAAAATCTCTCAAAATTACCATCACGTCTCAGAGAAAACCACTTTGAACATTTAGTTGCACTTTCTTCTTTTTTCTCTATGTAACTTTGTGTGTATCTTGATACACATATTTATATAAATGTATAAGCAAAATAAGTACATACTCTAAACACATTCTTCTTTTTTCTCTTAAAACCTAGCATGAGCATTTGCTTTCCTGTGCCTCACGCTCTCTCTCTTCTGCACTCACATTCACTGTCCTCATTCCAGATAGTATCTCTAGCTTCTTAGAGTCGCTCCCCCATTGTTAAGTTTCTCAGTTCTTTTCTTCCTACTTTCCTAATCCACCCCCAGTGCTGTAGTCAGAAGCATTATTCTACAACAAGGTACTAATTGCATCACTCCTCTGTTTTAAAAGCCTTTGTGACACGGAGCCTCTACTCCTGGTTTACTGAGTCATCTTTACCCTCTTACTGAGGTCTGCCTTTCAGGCACATTCATTTTCCTTCAGGAATATTCACTTGTTCCTGCCTCTCCACATAGTCTCTGCCATGGCAACATCTCTCACAGTGTGGGCCAGCGATCCCTCAGAAGCACAATAGACCTTTTCAACAGTGCAAAGTCTTAGGTCACATTCTAGGCACCCAGAATTAGAAACTCTAGGTATGAATCCTAGGTCTGTATTTTTAATAAACTCTCTAAGTTATTTTTGGATACTCTAATATGTGGAAACTTTAAACAGTAAAAACTAAAATCAATGTTTTAAAGGCATTTCCCGTCAGGTGTATATGTACCTCATTAGATCCTCATTGCATTGCATTTAAGCCAGTCTTGTTAGTATTCTGCTCATTACACAAATGGGGAGATATAGATGGTCAATACAGGAAGAGATTTGTCCAAGTCACACAACCAAGAAGATCTGAATGAAATGAACTCTTAAAGGTAGAGATTGTAGCCATCCTTACCATAAGATCAGTGCACACGGTTGGTCAGCCTCCTGGTGAAAACACCTATGATTTTCTGCCTAGCATTTTCCTCTGGGCCTGAGCAAAGGGCAGGCTACAAGGACAAGTGAGTTAATGAACCCCCCAAAAGGGCAGGTGAGCCCCAAAGAGCAAGAGAGAGATGGAGCTGGAGAATTATACTCCAGTTTAAATGGCTGGATCAGGGTCATGGGACCCTAAGACAGGATCTGCACTGTTTCGTTGGTTTCCTCAACTGGGTTCTCAGCGATGTACGACTTTAAATCTCCTTTTATGTCCTTCCTTCCCCCGTCGTGTCACATTCCCCCTCTACTATACTTCTAGAATCACTTCCTAAGGAGATTACTGGAGTTTTTACCCTACTTGCAGTTTCCCAGGTGAGTTTCCTGGGGCACAGGATGAAGACAGAGGCCCTCCAGGTAAGAATCTTTTATAAAGGTAGCTACAATTTCTAGAATTTGACATCCTTGGAAGCTCTGTTTAATTTTTTTAGACAATGGTAAGATATTTATACATACAATTAACAATCAGAACCTGAACTGAAAAAATAATGACACTTACAATATGAAATATTTAGACATCACTCTGACAAGTGATTTGTGAGACCAATATATTGAAAATTAGAGAAAGCTGAAAGAAAGTAAAGAATACCTAAATTCATAGAGATGTGTGCCGTGTTTATGGATCAAAAGACTCATTAGTGTTGTGCAGTTAATTCTTACCAAATTGATCTATGGATTCAACATAATTCCTTTTAAAATCCCAGCAGAAGAAATTTAAACTTTGTAGAAATTTAAAAGGTACTTCTAAAGTTCACACTGAAATGTAAAGAGTCTAGAATAGCCAAAATAAATTTGACAAAAATTACAAAGTTGAAATTCTTAAATTCTGTCACTGCAATAATTATTATTAAACTATAGGAACTGAGACAGTGTATTATATTGGCAGTACAATAGACAAATTCATCAATGGAATAAAATAAAGAAATAGAGCCAGATATAGCTGATGAACTAATTATCGATAAATGTAAAGGGCAATTCAGTGAGATAAGATACTCTACTCAATAAATAGTACTGGAACAATTAGATATTCATACTTAAATAATAAAGTATAAATCTTCATGCATGACTCATAGTATATAAAAAAAATTACTGAAAATAGATCACAGACCAAAATGTAGAACTTACTGCTATGCCATTTCTAGAATAAAAATTGGGCGTGATAATCTTTGTGATTTTGAACTAAAGGTATCTTTGATATATCACTAAGAGAACAATAAAGTAAAAATATGAGTTAGACTTCATGAACAGAGAGGAAACCCTTAAAAAACCCGCACATTTATCGTCAACTGCTCTTTGACAGGTACTAAGAGTGCAAACCGGGGAAAGGACAGTCTCCAATAAATGGTGCTGAGGAATTTGGCTTTCTATTTACAGAAGAATGAAACTAGACTCCCTTTTCATACTTGTTACAGATATCAACTCTAATTTGATTAAGGAACTAAATGTAAAACCTGAAACTATGAAACTGCTAAAGGAAAACAAAATATGCCTCAGGAGATAGGAACAGGGAAGGATTTTTCTGACAAGACCCAAAAGACACAAGAAATAAAAGCAAAATAGACGAATGAGATTACAGCAAATGAAAAAGCTTAAGAAAAATCAACAAAGTGAAGAACAAACTTACGTCAAGAAAATATTTGCAAACTGTTCATCTGAGACTATATAAGGAATCAAACAATCTGACACCAAAAATAACCTGATTTTAAAAATGGACAATAGACCTAAGTGCACATTTTTTAAAGGAAAGCGTACAAATAGCCAATAAGAATATGAAAAAAACTCAGCATCACTAATTATCGGAAGACACAAATCAAAACCACAGTGATGAATCTTCACACTCCAGTTGTGATGGCGATTATCAAAGAGACAAGAGATAACAAGGGCAGGTGATGATGTGGAAAAAAAGGACCCTTGTGATTGTTGGCAGGATGTAAATTAGTGCATGTACTACAGAAAACAGTAGGGAGGTTCCTCAAAAATTAAACACAGAACTAGCTATGACCCACAGATGCCACTATTGGGTTTATATCTAAAGGGAATGAAGTATGCCAAAGAGACATCTATATTTCCGTTTGTTGCCACAAGACTCACAAGTTGACAAGAAATGGAAGTACTCTAAGTGTTCATCAAGTAATGAGTAGATAAACAAAACACAGTGGAATATTATTCAGCTATAAAAAAATAGAATCCTGAAATTTGGAACTGGACGTAATTATATTCATGAAGTAAATCAGGTACAGAAAGACAAGTACTACATGATCTCACCTATATGTGGAATTTCAAAATGTTTACCTCAGAAGTTGACAGTGGAGTGGTGGTTATCAAATTCTGAATATTTTCACCATAAAATAATAAATGTTTGCAGAGAAAGAGATGTTTAATATGATTTAAACATAATGCAATATGTATACACTGGAATATCATGCTACTCCACAAATATGCACAATTTTGTGTGTCAATTAGAAAAACACACAGCACTATCTCAGAGCATTAGAAAGCACACCTCTCTCCTTTTCTAAAGCTTTGATATATCATTTATCCAACTGTTACACAAATTAGTCCATGCACTGCTTTCCCCACCCATCTAGAGCAGCCCTAAACACTGCTTATGCTATTCTTGAGTGTGTGTCCCAGGTTCTCAGAGAAGTGACTTACTTGATATTTGGAATCACTGTTGTTCATACATGTATCATAAGAAAAACCAGTGTCCTCCCTACTTCAAAATGCTACTGGCTTCCTTTTTTCTCAGAAGTAACATCTTATATTTATACAGTGCTTTTTACGATTTTTTCACATGCTTTTAAAGTTATTAAATTTGCTCATTCTGGTAGCACAGAGGGAAGTCTAAAGCAGTACGGCTCCTTCTCCAGTATGGTCACAAACGCTTACCAGTAAGATAAGCCCAAAAAAGTGAGAATAAGAGAGAGGAAACGGTTACAGGAAATTGAAGGAGTGATTTTCTATCTATTGAATCTAATAATAAAAATTGATGCTTTTATATGTTTTTAAATTCTCTATTCTTTTTCCAAGGTAGGAATTATTTAATGAGAAATATATTATTTCCCATTTTGTGAAATAGGTGAGTGGAATATTGGCATAGGAAAGTATTGTTCCAAACTGAAGAGATTATCTCTATTTAAAAAATATACAGGCCATTTGAACTCCTTGTAGAAAGGGTACTTGCTACCACAGACTGGGGTTGCTTCAGTCTAATACAGAAAGTCAAGGGTGCTGCAACTGACATCAATGGAAGACTGCCTCATCCATTTGCTAAGTGTGATTTTGGTAAACTTCTTATTCTGTGTCTTTTACCTAATGGTTAAATAATACATACCATCATTCTCACCATCACCAGATCCATCTGATAGGGTTTCTGTATTTGAAAATTGCTTAGAAGAACACCCAGCATGGAGTTAGCGGTCAAAAATGGAATTTTTTCTGTTTTGAAAAGTGTTCATGTTAATTTTTCAAATGATTGGTCTAATCAAAATGGCTATAAAATACCTCAGATTTTGCATTAAAATATTCACTATCTATAGCAGCTAATTTCTAGAAAGTGACTTTTCTACTTTGAATATTTTCATCATTAGAAAATGACAAATGTTTGAGGGGATAGCTATGTGCTGTGTCTTACATCCAGATGTCTCCCCAGACCCTGGTGCAGTCATAGGTGGGGTTTTCAGAGGTGGCTAGATCGAGTGATGCTGGAATTAAGGGTGTCTGGTTACTAAGTAAGTCCACTGTTTGGTTTAGTATGGTTGGGTGTGGAAGTGAATGCTAGCCACCTTGAGGGAGCTTAGCCTGGATAGGCTATAAGGGACAGAAAGAGGGCTGCTATCTTCACTTGCTGTTTGCTGTGTACTACTTCACTGCTTTGCTGCCTTCCTGCCTTCTGCCAGTCGTGAACTGTTTTTCCGCTGTGATGCTCTGCTGCCATGCCGCCCTGCCTTGGGGCCAGCCAACCATGGACTGAAACCTGTACACACCATAAGGTACAAAAACCTTTTCTCTTTTAACTTTGGGTGTTCGGTATTTTGTCTCAGCAATGAAGAAAGTAACTAAGACAATATGACTACCCTGATTGGAATATTACACTTTATATGCATGTATTACAACATATTGTACCCCATAAATATGCATACTTTTTAATATATCAGTTTAAATAATGATGATAATAATGAAAAGAAAATGGCATCTTCAGAAATAAGCGTGTACTAAATCAGTCTTTGAACCCTACTGTCTACACAAAGACTGGGTATGCACATGACTCTAAAACTATGTGTGAAGGTGTCCTCCTGAGAGTTCTTCTTTCAGAAGCCAGGGTCTATGGTACGTGCTTGTGATCCCAGCACTCTGGGGCTGAGGCACAGAATCTCGAGTTTAAACACAGCCTGGGAAATTTAGCAGCTTGATGACACTCTGTTTCAAAATAAAGATTTAAATATGGCTGGTGATGTAGCTCAGTGCAAAGGTCCCAGGTTCAATATGTAGTAGGGCACACACACACATATACACACACATACACACACACATATATGCACAAATAGATCTCTTTGAGAACTACCCCAATTAAAAGCAATTCATGAGGCTCCATTAGTCTCTGGTCCATTACTTGATGTAGTTCCTTTACATTTCTCATCATGAGTACTTTAAATTACCTTTTCTATTATTTATTTACTTATTACAGATGCTGGGGTCTGTTTTATTTGCTGAATCATCACATCAGTGCCACGAACTGGTAGTTTCTGTTCACTTTATTTTATTTTATTTCAGTTTTTGTTTTGTTGTTTTTTTCTGGTACCGGGAATCAAACTCAGGACCTCGTGCTTGCCAGGCAGGCACTGTGTCACTGAGCTAAATCCCCAGCCCCTCTGTTCATTTTAAATTGTATTTCAATAAAAATTACTCCTGAATGATTGACATTTTAAAACAAAGTGAAACACAAAACTGATCCTTCTTCACAGTTTGAGCAACTCTCATTTAATGGGGCTTATTACCATTTCCACATTTAGATAAACTGTGCCACAGGTATATTCTGTGATCTGCTCAAAGGGTTCTAAGTGGTTACAGCATAACACCTGATAAATCCCTAGTGTGCAAGCTCCTCCTCCACTTCCTCCTCCTCCTCCTGCTTCTCTTTCTCCTCCTCCTTTCTTCTCCTCCTCTTTCTTCTGTTCCTCCTTTTGCTGCTGCTGATTTTTTTGGCTTTAGCAGGGTCATATTTTGTACTTCCCAGACTGGACGTGTGCATGTGTGTGTGTGTGTGTTTGTGTGTGTGTGTTTATGTGTGTGTGTGAATTTTCTGATTGCAGGTGGCTGGCAGTGCACCTCCGTTTCTTGATACTATGATAGCGCAGTAGCTGAAAATCAGCAGTGTCATGCTCAAACAATAGCAGTTCTGTTCCTGATTCTCATAAGCAGAGCCAGGATTTTCATTAGTACTGGATTTGCCTTGCTAAGTAAACATGCTTATTTGGTTTTAATATATTAAGCTTTGCTATTTGAAACTAGATTAAATTGTCAATCATTTCCCCCATTTTTCATATTGTTACCTCTGGGCAGGGGCATGTGTGATGTTACATATGTCTTGCCAATAAAACAGCCCTCTGGATTGAAATCTGTTCAGGACATATAGTAAGATGTCAAATTAATTGTACCGAAATAATGAGTTAGCACCAAATGCTAATTAAATATTGATGAAAGTCATAGTTTCAATTATCTTCATTATGGAACCATGTTTTATGTTGGCATTAAATGCTTGCAGTATGGGTACATCTGGTAATTAGCTGTGCACTATGAAAAAAAAAGTTGAAGTTATTTCCTGGCACATTAAGATGTAAACTCTGAAAGAGAGGCAGTATTTTTTTTTTAATATTTGAAATTCTAGGAGTTCAGTATTTGCTGTTTGTCATGTTGGATATTCAGTTTACTTAACTGCATAGATTAGAAGTCAGAAGGGAACTAAAGTTCCAATGAGCTCTGCTGATTCATGGCTTTTTCCACTCAGGTTAACTTTTGACATCTTAAATACTTGCCTTTTACCCTTTTCCCGCCTGAAGGCCAAAGGCCTGCCTCTGGCAAGTATGATCATTATTACTATCCACTGCAATGTGATTACAATGATTCACAGAGTGCAGTACCTGTACTCCTGACATTCGAATCACCTGAGTTACCTAATGTATAGATTCCCTACCCCTTGACACACAACATATCATGCACACAAACATCACACACACACACACACACACACACACACACACACACACACACACAAACCAACAAAGAAAGAAGAGGCCAGGGATGTGTACATTAAAATTTAACAACCAGTATGTAACTCAGTATTTTTAATACTGACTGCATGTTATAAAAATGATTTAGTTGGTCATAAATGGAGTGAAATTATATATGTTTACACGTGAAAATACTCACATATCCATTCCTAGATGATTCTAATCTGCAGCTATGGTAGGCAATCACTATAACAGAACTATAACAGTATGTGCAGGAATATTATTCAGCCTTAAAAATAATATGTAAAGCATATTATTATGACAGGAAAGTAGGAGGTGCGCTATGCCTAAAACCTTGAGAGAATTATGCTAAATGAAATGAGACAGTCAAAATATAAACACTATGATTCTACTTCTAAGAAGGTCCTGGAATCATTAAAATCATTGAAACAGAAGGTGGAATTTTTCAGACACTGGAGGTAGGGTGTGGAGGCACTAGGGAGTTATTTTAACGCATTCCCTCACCTTCTTCACATCTCATCTGACTGTCATCTTCTCAGACAGACCTACCTTGACCACCTTACTTAAAATTACATCACTGTTCTCTTGCTCTGTGGCTACTCTATAAAACAGGTAAGGCAGAGATAAACTGATTAGGGGTAGCATTTTTGATCTCTAGTCTTCAAGACTAATTATTTTCCAGCTAGGTTTTATTTATTCGTGACTGAAGACATTAGTGAGAAAAGACATTTTCTTTATAAGTTGTTCATCTAGATTGAGTTATGGTTTCTACTGTCTTAGATGTAGAATGTCCTCAAAAGCATCATATGATCAGAAGTGGAACTGTTGGAAGAGGATTGGCTCATTGGGCTGCTACACACATCAGATCCATTGATGAGTTCATAGCTAAATGTGCAGTTAAAAAGTAGGATCTTGGGTTGGGGATTTAGCTCCATGGCACAGTGCCCGTCTGACAAGTCCTGAGTTAGATTCCCAGTACCAAAAAAAAAAGTAAAACAAACAAACAAAAGAAACAGGATCTTGTTGGAGGAGGTGTGTTACTGCAGTGTGCCTTTGAGGGCTCCTCCTTTCTCTCTGTGCTTCCTGAATGCCATGAGTTGAATAGCTTTCCTCCTCCATGGCCTTCTACCATGCTGCTTTTACCTTAGAGACAACTGACCACGGATCAAATCCAATGAAAATCATGAACCAAAATAAACCTCTCCTTTAATATCTTGTTGTCAGGTATTTTGCTCCAGTGATAGGAAATCTGAGCAATACACAAATTTGGTACCATAAGTGGGATCATTACTATGACTATACCAACCATGTGGCTAAGAAGCTTTTGAAACTTGTTTGTAGAGGAGAATTGGAAAGGTTTGTGGATGCTTATTAGAGAGGCCTTAGAATGCTGTAAGCAGAACTTGGTGGATGATCCTTGTTTGAGCTCAGAATGCTGATAATATAGAAGTAAAGGCTAGGTTTATGAAATTTCTGATGGAAGCAAGGACTGTATTAGAAAATAGACTAGAGGCCATGGTTATTACATTCTGTCAAAGAGCTTGTGTTCATTTTGGCCATGTCTTAAGACTATCTGAGGTTGAATTTAAAGGTGGTAGATTAATCTGGTAGGAGAAATTTCAGGGCAGCTCAATGCTCAGGCTGTAGCATAGGTACTGAGTTCAGCTAGATTTATGGTGAGAATCAGAAGCAAAATGAATATCTGGAAGATGTGAAAAGTTTGTAATTTCATCAAAAAGGAAACACCTACAAAGATGAGATCAGGGAGTAGTTGCTAAAAATATTAGCCTTTTAAAAAGCCAAGTAATTTTCACCAGGACAATGGGAAAGAGGACTTCTGGGCATCTTAAGAAATGACCAGACCTCACCCATTGAAGTTTCAAGAGTATAAAATGGTAAACTCTTTTAAAGGACTTTGTTTTGACAATAGAACCCTACAATTATTTGCTCAATCTCAGCAGATTAGGGAAGTGTTTTAGCCATCCAGACATTCAAAGGACTTCTCTGAAGCTGTGGTCCAAGGGGGCAAGACTACTGCTTGAGCTAATGGCAGGCCTTGGAATCCTTCATTTGATGCTGCTTTTTTAGACATGCACAGTGCAAGAGTTATGCAGTCATAGTGGCTTTTTGTAGAAGGAATGCCTGGGAGACTAGAAAGTATAACCCAGAAAAGGATATTCACAAAGTTGTAAGGCTGAAGCCAAAAGTTCAAAAGAGACTCATAGAAGTTGAAGATGCAAGGAATGTGGATGGTCTGTGGAGAAGCGCTGGAGGGAGTGAGAAGAGCTAGCCCAAGAGAGAGGCCACATGGGGTGCAACCAGCAAGGCCATAGGGCAGGGCTGCACAAGTCCTTTGGTGTTCACATCTCACAACTTACTTCAGGTGTTAGACATGGAGCTACAGGACTTAATGTTTGCCTTGCTGGATTTTGGACTTGGTTTGGTATAATTCCTTTCTATTTCCCTACTCCTTACTTTCAGAGGAGGAATGTTTACTCTATGTCATTGTATGTGAGAAGTATTTAACTTCCTCTTTTGATTTTTGTAGGGACTCACAGCTAAGAGTTTGCCTTGAGTTTCTGAGTAGACATTGGACTTGATCTTTTTACCAGTGCTGAAAGACTTTGGTGACTCTTAGAGATGGACTAAATAGTTTTTATGCAATGAGATGGACATGAGCTTTTTGAGAGTCAGATCTGAATGTTACAGTTTAGATTTAGAATATCCATCTAGTCTCATGTGTTTAGAGATGGAGCTTTGGAAGGTGAATGGGTCATAAGCTTGCTATACTCAGTGGCTTTTTCCATTGATGATTTCATGGCCTGGTTGAAAGAGATGTATCACTGGGGTGAGGTCTTTGGAGCATTTATCTCCCTCCTTGGCTCATCTCTTCTTTCTCTGCTTCCTAGTTGTTATGAGGTAAGCAGTCCTCCCCAGCCATGCCTTTTCACCATGCTGTTTCATCCTTACAGCCAGCTGACCATGGAGTGAATCTGCTTAACTGTGAGCCAAATTAAACCTCTTCTCCATTTAAGTTGAGAATCTTTGGTACTTTGTCCCAGAAATGAGAAAATTGACCACTACATGGCCAAAAGCAGGAAATGGACTCACATATTTCTCAAGAAAGTGTTAAGTTCTTTGAAAAGCCAAAATCTTGTCCCAGCCTGGCCATGTATTAGTTTTCATGTAAACTCCACTTGAACTGTGGCTTGCTGTTGCTTTCCATCAAACTCTACAGGAAATTGCTTATTTGAACTGGTGTAAGTTTCTCCAGTCTCTGGCAAGTTGTATTAGAATGCACGCATGTATTAGGATCTGGATGCAAAAATCTAAATAAGGATACTTCTTTATATTAGCCATCTAGTGAGAACTGTGAGCATAAATCATGCTTCAGAAAGGATGGTGCGGGCCACTTCAAAGGTTAGCAGCAGGGACTACACAGCAAAAGCAGGACAGTGGCCAAAGAGTCTTTGTAATTCAAGTCTCAACATTTCTCTTTCATTCAAATGTCAAGGCCAGAAATTCCACTGGATATTGTTTAGGGTAAGTGTTGCTCTCAAAATATCTTTAAAATTTTAAAGAACAACTTAGAAACCAATCTTATAAGGGTTAAGTTGC
The DNA here is from genome assembly GCF_000276665.1 of Chinchilla lanigera. Lineage (NCBI taxonomy): Eukaryota > Metazoa > Chordata > Mammalia > Rodentia > Chinchillidae > Chinchilla > Chinchilla lanigera. The sequence goes on from NW_004955440.1 coordinate 5,667,787, forward strand.
TCACTAATTCATTGCTTCAGGAACAAAGAATAGGAATTATAAAGGGTATGGAGATGGCATCTAAAGGCAGGGGGCCTGCCAGGCACAGTATGAGGGAAAGTAGGGAACTAGGAGGAAACTCAGACCAAACTGTAGACAACAGTGATTTGTCTTGTCACTGTATAAAGCTATAACTAATGGTCAAAGAAATAAAAATGACACAGCTTGGGAATTATGCCAGGCTGAGACAAAGACCAATGAAACTGCTCAGCTGTTTAATGGGAGAAACAATATGAATGATGCAAAGGTAACAAGAAAACTCAGGTTAGAACAGCTCAGTGACCCTTTCTTCCCACTCCCATTCTGAGGGTGCTAGGCAAGTGCTCTACTACCACACTGTATTGTAGTGACCATTGAGAAGTTATTCAGTTCATGTGTGTGTGTGTGCGTGTGTGTGCGCTCTTGCCTTGGCTTATTCTTTTGTGAAAACAAAGCAAAGCAAAACAAAATAATGCATAATACCTTTAATTCTGTGAAGATTAAAGATGCTGTATAAAATGACCCAAACATCAGTTGCATGGTTACGTATTATGTAGTAGCTGCTGCCATCATTGGTATTCCAAAGGATGTTGTGAAAATTTGCAATCAGAAAAATAAAAGTAAACTTTCATTCAGGGAAATTCAAACTTATAGAAGTTTTCTCCATTTAAACAATGCATTCAGGTGAATGGGTGCTGCTTGAACTATTAGATCACTTAGTGGCATACTGTGCGATTCTAAATGGCAGCACTCAGCTGACCTGCACATAAGGGGTGACCTCTGTAATGTGATGGAACCCTGCAGAAAACCCCTCAAGCCTTCCAAGCATCCTTCCCCATTCACTGTTAGTGGCACACCTCTTCCCCAGTGGTCATCATGCATCCTCTCTTTGGCAGCACGTATGCTAAATGTAACTGCAATAATGGCCTGGTCATTTGCCTCTTTTCAGATCCATTTCTTTCCATTTATAACAAGCTCAGGGGTAGAATCAAAGGTTGCCGGGACAACTTGGCATGAAGTCGTAGAAAAAGTACAGACTTAGAGTCTGGAAGTCCTGAGTGTATCTGGTGAATCCTGACCCTAATACTTCAGGACTGTGTGAATTTGCACAAATTATTTAACTTCTCTGAGTCTGGTTTTCTCATCTGCAAAACAAAGTTAAATGAAATCCACCCCCTATGCTGTCTTGAGACTAACTGAAATAGTGTACAAACGTGCTAACAACTATGGCTGAGCTGAGGCAACCTTTCAATGTAAAGAGGCTGCTCACAACACATGAACGGGCCTGGGAGACTCATAGTAAATGCTGCACAAATAAGTTTGATTCTACACTAATTTGATTCTAGTCATTTACTGGGTTGAAGTAGAAATAAAAGAAAAAGAGCGTACAGAGAGCTGCTTCTGGTTTTCTACCTAGACTAAAAGCCTTGTCCATGATTACTGCCCACTCTTGTCAGTCTGCTCTTCATCCTCCTGTATCTCCCATCTCATCTGCAGGAAAAGCCAAAGTCCTCACTCTGACCAGAAAATCCATGGATGATCTATCTTTGGCCACTTTTTCAAGTGAAATCTTCCAACATTCTCTTTGTGCAATAGATTCCAGCTCCATGGGTTTTTGTCCTGTCCGCAGACCAACACATCTTCGGTTCTACAATATTTAGTTTGCTTTTTCTGGAACCAGAGTGCTCCTCATCTCCTTACTCATGAATAACTAGAGTATATGTATGTTTATCTTGTGATATACGCTCCTGTTATAAAGTGTACTCCATGACTACAGAGATCTTATAGGCTCATTCATGCCTTCAGAGAAGTGATTTGATGCACAAGAGAAATTCGCTAAATATATGTTGAATCAATTAATGAATGAAGACCAGGTCTGACAAGGGAAAAGAAAGTGATGCTATTGAGTACTTACTCTTTGCTGGCTTCATGACTCCTCTTTGGGATAGTAATGTTCTCATTATCATATGCAGGAACCTACAAATCATAGAAGATAAGTAGCTGCCACAGCAAAGTTAAGAGTTTCAAGATCATAATCATAATCAGTCATAATCTTCTCCCTAAATCTACCTTGCTTCTCTGCCTTGCTTCCAGGACAGCCTGGCTCCGTCCATGGTCACACCATTTCCCCCGTGGCTCAGGTTGGACACCTAGGTGTTTTTCTCTGTGCACTTTCCTCCCTCTTTGCTTATATCCAATTCATCATGAGGCCTTATTGATTTTGTCTCCCAAATATCTGTTTCTTTCCATATTCATTATTAATGCTGTAGTCCAAGGAATAATTATTTTTCCCTTGATCTTGCAATAGTTTCCTAATTGACTCACTTTTTCTGTGATTGCCCCTCTAATAACTCATTCTTTTTACAGCAGCCTGAGTAATCACTTCAAAATACAAAACTGATTATGTCCTGTTCTCCCTTCCACTTAAATATTTCATTGATTTTCCATTGTTCATAGCATAACACTAAGGTCCTAAATTTGGCCCAACAGGCTCTGTACCATCTTGCCCTTGCTGTTAGATTGCCTGTTTCCATTTTGCTCACTACGTCACATCAGTCTTGTGCTGTATTTCAGTACTCCAGGCACCTTCCCAGGTCAGCCTGTATTCTGTCATGTTCTTCTTCCTTGTTGCTCTTTGATTAGTTAAATTCTCATCCTTTAGGTTTAATCCCAGTTATATTTTGAAAATAGTTCCTGATCTCATTAACTAGACTGATGCAGACCATTTTGGAGCAGGTGACTTCTTCAGGGAATTTATCCCAATTGTGTCCAAGAAATGGTGAAGTTATTACTGCCTTTCTACTAAGTATATATCTATCTTACAGCTATTTTTCCAGCACTTAGTATAGAATGCATGTGGTAAATAATACTGAAGCCATTTGAACAATAGGCTCTTTTGGGATAAAGACCCTGGCTCTGGACCTAAGGCTGTCTAATCCTAACTATACTGAATTTCTTTCCAAAGAAACCCAAGCCAAAGGGACCCAAGCCTGTAAAGGGAACAGAAAAAACTGACTGATAGCAGTTTGGGGCAGCATGCAAAGTCCTGCCTGAATGCAGCGCATGGGAGGCCCCTGCCTGGAGGAGAGGCTCAGTCCAGGACCAAGAGTGCTGCACTCTTCCCCCTCATCAGCTGGCTCCATAGCTTTACCACTCGTTTACACTCTCCTTGTTCAAGTTCATGCTCTGATTTATTTTCTGATTTACTGGAGGTTGAACTGGACCCTGGCAATGAGCTACTCCCTCAGACCTTAAAAAATTTGCAGGACTTTGGCTTTCCCTGCAAATGAGATGGGAGATACAGGAGGATGAAGAGCAGACTGACAAAAGTGGGCAGTTGTGCATGGACAAGGCTTTTAGTCTAGGTAGAAAACAGGAAGCAGCTCTCTGTATGTTCTTTTTCTTTTATTTCTACCTCAACCCAGTAAATGAATAGAATCAAATTAGTATAGAATCAAACTTATTTGATTCTACACTAAGTTATGACAAACCTAGGCTCAAACTTGCCATCCTGTTGCCTTAACCTCCGAGAGTGCTTGGATTGCAGGTTCACACCACTGTGGCCAGCTTCAGATTCACACTTCATTTTTTTCTTTCAACTTTTGAGGTCCTAACAGAATATCCCTTTGCAGGACCATGCTGCCTCTCTTGGAGCCAATACTATCGGGAAGTAAAAACTTAATGGGCAGAGTTGCTACTGTATGTCTGAAAATGAGGTGTGAGACAGGAAACTCTGTTTGAGATGGTAAGACCAGCTGCAGCTGGGCCAGCATGCTAAAATGAAGCTTAAATTCATTCATTCATTCATTGTCGATACAGCCCCTACTGTGGCAGTAATGTAGCATAAAACATACAAAAGGAAGAAAAAGAAATAGCTTGCACTGTCCACCTGGATCTTATATATGTGTTTCTGTGAAAAAGACAACAAACAATCAAACATGAGATCAGGTAATGATGAATAAATACTGTGAAGAAAATGGTATAAAGCAAGGACACAGTAGTCCAGATAAAAGCGGAGCTGGGTTATTTTACATGAATCATGGCAGAGGGCCTCTTGGAGGAGGTGACATTTAAGCACAGACCTAGTGAAGTAAGCAGTATAAATATAGAAATCTTTCAAGCAGATGAATTAAGTGACATAGGAAAGAGTTTGGCTTATGCCTTAGTTAAGAGACACTAAATGCTTTAACAAGTAACATTCATGTCACTACCAAAGTTCAATGGTTTAATATAAGAATTTATTCCTTCCTCATGGCAGAAGCTAGTATAGTTCAGGGGATGTGTCTCTAAGTACTGTTTCAGGCATCCAAGATCCCTCCCATGGGAGCCCGTTTCCTGCGTTAGGGTACTGAGTCCTCAGTCAGATTTTCTGCGTTTGGTTGGCAGACAGGGGCATGGGTCATGTGGGAGGAGTTGACAGTAGGCCTAGAGATGGTGTATATCACTTATTTTCTTTTTTCTGTTGGCCTGAATTCAGTCACATGCTACTGGTGCCTACTGAGAAGGGAGGCCAGCAAATGCAAGCTGTCCATGCGAAAGAGGATCCAGGTTTGGTGAACAGCTAGCCAATCTCTGCAGCATATAAAGAATACACAGCAGGCCACACTGACTGTTGCTGAGTGAATAAAATGTGAATTTGAGAAATGGAGAAATGCCAGGGCAGGTAAGGTCTTCCGGTCATAATAAGGATTTTATATGGTATTATATTCCCTGTATACTGGGTACACTATCCTAGATTTTTTTTTTTTTTTTTTTTGAGACAGCATCTTGCTATGTAGTTCAGGCAGCCTCAAACTCACTATGTAGCCTAGGCTGATCTGGAAATCACAGCAATCCTCTCTCTTTGGCCTCCCAAGTCCTGGGGTTACAGGTGTGCATCACTATGCCTGGCTTACCATAGGACTTTATTTCTTTTTATTATTATTAATTTTTTTATTTTAAAAATAAATGGAAGAAAACATTAACAGACAGACAACCTTTTACAAAATACCAAAAGAACAGTACAGACAATACAGAGTTACAAACAAAGTGGTAGGAAATTAACAATGCTTGTTGTATTACATATTGATATCTTCAAAGTAGTTTCTCATGAAAACAGATAGAGACATGCAATACTGATCAATCAGGGACTCACTGACAGTTTCTTTCAGCAAAGAAGTAGAAGACAGTAGATCAACTCTGTTAACTACCCTATATATACATACATACAAAATTTCTCCTTCTTTCCCTTCTCTTTTCCCACACCCAGTTGCTCCTTTACCATAGGACTTTAAAGAAAGATGTGTGATAAGCTTGGATTTAAATTTCTATAGCACAACTTGCAAGCTCTTTGGAAACTATATACATTAGCAGACAGAAAGGTCACGGTAATAATTCATGGGTGAGATTACGATAGCTTGGAGTAAGTCATAGCTGTGGTGGAGTGCTAAGAAGTGGTCTGCTTTGGGAGATAAAGCCAGCAGGAGTCACTGTTAAATTGGATGTGGGGAGCAAAAGAAAGAGACAGACCAATGAAGTTTGCTAAATATTTTGTCTGCAAAACTAGGCAAATGGTTGTTTCACTTACTGAGATGCGGACAGGGCCTCAAGGTGCAGGAGACAGACATGAAGTTTTCTCTTCCAGAGGTCAAATTGGCAGTGTCTTGTGAACCACCACATATAAATATGAAATAAGTACCTGGAAACTCCCAGTGGGAGGGAGGGACGTGGACTGCAGTAAGTTGGTGTGAGGAAACAGTGACAACATGAGATTATTTCATGTCTGTGGAGAGGAGAAGAATTTTTGAGGACCGTGCCAGGAGTATTCTAGTATTTAAAGCTCAAGTCATTGATTCATGAGCTAAAAAAATAAGAAGAAAAAAATCCTCTGGAAATAAGTTATTAGGTGTAATCTCTCGTTTTTCTCAGTGAAAAGACTGAAGTTCAGATAGTTACGCTGTTCATGTAATGTCACATAACTCACGTTGGCAGAATCAGACAACAATCCGGGTCTTTGGAATACTTGTCTGCTGCTCCTTGATGTATTTTGTAATCAATGTAGTACTTTCTGGGGTGAAGGATAAGAGGCGATCGATGGAACGAGAGAAAGGAAAGTAAAGTTTGCCTCCCCGCATCTGTTTTTGATCCTCTCAGCAGTGCACATACTATGGACGGCATGGGGCATTAGATGAGTCTGTATTGTTTCAACCACGACGGCATTGGGAGCAAGCACCCGCAAGAGTAGCCCGGATGCGAGAATATGAGCAGCAACATATTTCTGATTCAGTGTGGGAGAGTAGGACGAGCTGCTGGAAGAAAAAGCATAAACTGCAAGCATTGTCTGCTTACCTAGGCACAGAAGGTAGTTCGTTTCTGCCCTTGTCTGAGCACTCCGGATTTAGGGTTGAGAGGAGACGAGGCAGAGCAGAGAGGTGACAAAACGGATGCTGGTAGCAGGTGAAAGTGTGACCTTAAAGAACTGTCCCATTAAACCAAACTAGGAAAAGGTCAGATTCAGATCATTCTCCGTGATGATAAAATATCATGCCAAGGAAATATTCTGAATGGTAAATAAAGTGCATGTAGTTCACAGAAGGACAGACTTCACCAGGGAAGAGGGGAGAATATTCCCACCTGCTGTCTGTGTTTAGCACAGTGGCTGAGTCAGGCACTGAATCAGTCAAATGGTTTTTTAATTCCATCATTCCTTCTGGATTTACTAATTGGCAGTCCATTGTATGGTGGAATTTCCCTCCCTCTCCACATTAATGCACTCATTCATATTGACATGTACTTGTAGATTCCCGTTTTACTAAAGGGATTCCAATATGTTGCAGTAAATGCCTTTCTTTGAATTAAATTGTCTCAGGCTGCAGCAGCAGGAGAACTTTAAGCTGGTTCTGTGCTTCTTTGAAGTTCCCATCATTGTTGAATGCTCATTATTTTCATGAAAAAAAAAAAAAAAAGGCTTAGTTTCATTATGGATTTTTCTTGCTCTAGCTTTGAAGAGAGCTATTTCTCCAAGAAGCCTTGGTTCTTTTCTAATGGAGAATGGTATCAAGAAACCAAGATGTATCCTTTAGAGTGTTGTTGCTTCTGGAGTTTTTGATCAGGTAAGGGTAGAAAAATCTATGTAATTATGCATGTTTATATACTTCTGTCTGTCTGTCTGTCCCTCATATGCCAGTTCCATTCACCATTATAATGTTTATGGTTTTCTTTGTTATTACTTGTGCTTATTGATGCATTTTTGGTACACGTAATGATCACACTCATTATAGAGAATTTGTGCCTATACATGATATAATTTGATTCTTTTCTTTCTTGTTTTTTTGGTCTTTTTGAGACAGGGTCTTGTAATGCAGTTCAGGCTGGCCTTGAGCTCACTTTCTAGCCCAGGCTGGTCTCAGACTCACAGCGATCCTCCTGCCTCAGGCTCCCGAGGGCTGGGCTTACAGATGTGCACCACCATGCCCGGCACTCCCCATTTCTTTACCCTCCCTTCAACCCCTCTTCCTCTCCTTATTTACAAAAGCTTTGTTTCCATTTTTTCCTTCCTTTTGCATCATCTTTTTTTCTTTCCCCTTCCTTCCTTTCCCCCCTCACTACTGTATCTGCTTCACTTACTGAGAGCAGCAATATCTGAGCAATATCTCCTCACAATATCTGTTATATATTTTGGTCCTTATTTTTTTTTTTTTTTTTTTTTTTTGGTTTTTCTCCGGTACCAGGAACCGAACTCACGACCTTGCGCTTGCCAGGCAAGCGCTTTGCCGCTGAGCTAAATCCCCAGCCCTTTTGGTCCTTATTTACACCTTCAGTTGTTCACCTCAGAGAAAGAATGAAGTGTTGACACATACATGTCCATTAAAAGAATGGCCTCAGGGTGCATCCATTTACCCAGAGAAGTGCATCCATTTACACCAGCTTATCATTCATTATGGCACAGTAGTACTCTATTGTATGAAATAAACTCACATCTTCTTTATCCATTCATCAGTTGATGGGCATTTGGGCTGTTTTCAATATTTAACTATTACAAACTATGGTGCTTTAAACATGGGTGTGCATATATTGCTGTGGTATGATGCTTTTAATTCTTTTCAGAAGATATGAAGGAGACTAATAGCTAGGTTGAATGGAAACTCTAGTACTGTTTTTTTGATAAATTGCCACACTGATTTCCACAGTGGTTACACCAGTCTATTCTCCCACCAACAGTGGAGAAGGGTCCCTTTTTCCCCAAAGCCCCACCAGCATTTGTTATTGGTTGATTTCTTGATGACAGCCATTCTTTCTGAGGTGAGATGGAATCTTGGTGTTGTTTTAACTTGCATTTCTCAAATGACCAATGATGTTGAACATTTTTTCATATATTTATTTGCCATTTCTATTTCTTCTGAGAGTCTATTTATTTTAGATGCACATTTTTGGATTGGGTCTTTAAATTTGGGAGGTCTGAGGTGTTTGAATTCTTTATATATTCTGGGTAGTAACCCTTTGTTTGAGGAACAGCTGGCAAAAATGTTTTCCACAATGTGAGTTGTCTCTTTACTCTGTTGGAGGTTTCTCTTACTGTGCAAAAGCTTTTTAATAAGATGTGATGCCAGTTGTTGAATTTTTGTACTAGTTCCTGTGGGATTGTGGTTTTGTTCATAAAGTCTGCTGACAACAACGTCTTCAAGAGGGTCTACCTATTCTATTTTCTAGGAGATTTAGTGTTTCTGTTTTAATATTTAGATCTTCTATCCATTTCAATTTTAGCTTAGTGCATGGTGAAAGATATGGATCTAGTTTTAATCTTCAGCATGTAGAAAGCTACATTTTCCCATACCATTTATAAAACAGGTTTTCTTCCAGTGAAGGTGTTTGGTTCCTTTGTCAAAGATGAGGTGGCTAAGTGTGTCTAGAGTTGTTTCTGCATCTTCTCATCTGTTCCATTGATCCTCAGGTCTGTATTTTTGCCAATACCATATTGTTTTTATTACAGTAGCTTTGTAGTATAATTTCAAATCAGGTATTGTAATGTCCCCTGCCTTGGTTTTGCTGCCCAAAACTGTCTTTGCTATTCTATGTCACTTTTGGTTCCAAATGAATTTTAGGATTGTTTTCTCTAATTCTGTAAGCTTGGCTATTGGGATTTTGATAGAAATTGCATTAAATCTGTATAACAATTTGGAAGTATGGCCATTTCCCCTATATTGGTTCTTTCCACTCAAGAGTAAAGGATATCTTTCCATTTTCTGACAGTCTCTTAGATCTCATTTTGTATAGTACTGTAGTTTTTAATGTAGAGGTCTTTTATACCCTTCATTAGATTGATTCCTAGGTATTTCATGTTTTGGATGTTATTGTGAAAGATGTTGCTTCCCTAGTTTCTCTCTCAGTGAGTTTGTTATTCTTATAAGGAAGGCTACTGATTTTTGAGTGTTGTCTTTGTATTTTGCTATGTTACTGAATTTGGTTACTAAATCTAGAAGTCTTCTGATGGAGTTTTTGGGAGTTTCTTACATAAAGTATTGTGTCATCTGCAAACAATGATAATTTTACTTTCCTTTTCTATCCTTATTGTTTTTATTTCTTTTTCTTGTCTAGTTGCTCTGGCTAATGTTTCCAGAACTACATTCAATAAGAGTGGTAACAGTTGACATCCTTGTCTTGTTCATGACTTTAAAGTGAAAGCTTTCAGTTTTTGCTCATTTAGTATGATGTTGGCTATTAGTTTGTCATATATGGCTTTTGTCAGATTGAGATAGAGACCATTTATTTCAATTTTCTGTAGGGTTTTAATCATGAACTGGTGTTGAACATCATCGGATGGTTTTTCTGCATCTATTGAGATGGTTATATGTTTTTTTCAATGGCTTTGTTAATATATTACATTTATTGATTTGCATATATCCAACCATTCTTGCATCCCCAGGATGAATCCTACTTGACCATTGTGTATAATCTTCTTGATGATTTGCTGCATTCTGTGGGCCAGTATGTAATCGAGTACTTTTTGCATTTTTTCATTAGGGAGATACGCCTATAGTTCTCTTTCTTTGTCGGGTTCTTCTCTCATTTTGGTATCACATAATGCTTGCTTCCAGGAATGAATTTAAGAGTACTGCTTCCCTTTCAATTTCATTAAAGAGTTTGAGAAGTAGCAGTGCTAGGTCTTCTCTAAATAATATGTAGAATTCAGCAGTAAATCCACCAGGGCCTGTGCTTTTCTTCATGGGTAGATTTTTAATTACATCTTCAACTTTATTGACTGACATTGGTTTATTTAGAATTTTTATATCTTCTTGATTGAGCTTTGGTAATTTGTATGTATCTAAATATCTGTCAATTTCTTCTGCATTTTCCATTTTATTAGAATACAAATTCTCCAAGTAGGTATGAATGATCTGGATTCTGCAGGATCTGTTGTGCTTTCCCCCTTTTTCATTCCTAATTGCCTGGGTCTGAGTCTTTTCTGTCTTCTTTTGATAAGGTTGGTTAAGGGCTTGTTGATTTTATTTAATCTTTCAAAGAACCAGCTATTACTATTTGATTCATTGATTCTTTGTATTGTTTTCTAAGTCTCCACTGTATGAATTCCTGCTCTGATCTTAATAACTTCCTCCTTTGTAAGAGATTTGGGTTTGATTTGCTCTTCTTTTTCTAGAATTTGAAGTTGAACATTAAGTGTTTATTTGTGTTTGCTGTGTTTTCCTGATATGGGTATTCAGCACTATAAATTTCCTCTGCATAACTACTTTTCATGTGTCCAACCAATTTCTGTATATTTTACTGGAATTATTGTTGAGTTGTAGAAACTGTCTAATTTCTTCTTAATTTCATCTGTGACCTATTGGTTGTTCAGAAGTGAACTATTTAATTTTATGTGTTTATGAAGTTTTTGTGATTTGCCTTTGATTTCCGACTTCATTGTACTGTGGTCTAATAATGTGTAAATAATTTCAATCCCTTTGCAGTTACTTAAACATGTTCTATGAGATAAAATATGGTCTATTTTGAAGAAAGTCTCATGTGTAATTCAGAAGAATGTGTATTCTGATGTTGTAAGGTGGAACACTGGATATCTACTAAATCCATTTGTTCAAAAGTTTGGTTCTGTTCTACTATTTCATTTTTGATTTGTCTAGTTGATCTATTTGTGAGTGCGTATTGAGGTCCTTGATTACAATTATATTAGGGCTTATTTGATTTTTCATGCCTGTTAATATTTCTTTCACGTGGTTAGGTGCACTGGTATTTATTGCATATGTATTTACCATATCTCTATATCTCTTCCTCTTGGATTATTACCTTTACAAAGATGTAGTGATCTTCGTCTCTCTTAATCAGTCTTGACTTGAAAGCCACTTTGTCTGCAAATAGAATAAATACCTTTGCTTTTTGTGGGTTCCTGTTGTATGGAGTATTGTTTTAAATTTCCTTTTGAAATAAATGTGTTTCTTATAAGCAGCATATTGTTAGACCTTTCTTCTTGAACCATTCTGCCAGTCTGTTTCTTTTGATTGGAGAATTGAGACCATTACCATTGATGGTTATAACTGATAAGAACTGATATATCCTTGCCATGTTATTTCCCTGTTGTTGGCTCTCTTAATTTCTCCTTTGTTTAATTGTTTGTCTTGCTGGGTGGATTCATTCTGTTGGGGTTCACAGAGTTGTAATCCTTGTTATTTTTTCCTAGACTATCCTTCAGAACATTTTGAAGTTCTAGTTTTATGTTCATGAATTTCCAAATGGCTTCCGGCCCATCAGCCTCTCTTACTGGAAGTCCCAGTGAGAACAACTCACCACCAGGCTCTGCAGTCTACTGCAGTCTGCACTCTGCTCCACTGTTGTGCTTTTTCTTGGTAGCCTCTGGGGTGGATAGAGTCACTGAGATCTGCAGGTTTGAGCAGGTCCTCCCACATACTGAGTCTGGGCTCAGTGAGAAAGCACCACCTGCCTCCTACTTCTTCTTTATTGAAGTTTCCCTCTTCATTCTCCCTATGCGCTTCAATCTTGCTTCAGATCCCAGGGTCTGGGTCCCAGGGACCCATTTCCCTCCTTCTTCTCTTACTCACATTGCTATTTTCTAGGATCTAGACACAGAATCTCAGAGAGGCTCTTTTTTTACTGCTTACCACTCCACCATATTTCCGGAAGCCCTAAGATATTTAATAGCATTCTGACTTCCTTTACTATAACTACCTCACCTGACAGTGAAAAACCTGGTTGCTATTGTCGTCAATGTATTTATTCATTTGCTCAATTTCCCAACCAAATCACATGAAATGGGACCTTGAACACACCGATCTCTCCTACTAAACCAGTAGTTCCACTGAGTACGTTAGCCACAAGCTTGCGCCTGATGAAGCGGAAGAAGAAGGAAGATTTCTGTCATCATGGAGGGGTGTCAATAGAACGAGTTTCACACACATTGTCAAATACAGCTGACTGGAAGCACCTACCCTGTTGTCCTCCTGGGTTCCTTCTCTATTGTCTCCTTGCATGTCCTGTCTTGCCCCAGGATGAACCTAGCATTGCTCTCGGGAGCTGGCACTGCTCAGTGACTCATGTAGCCTTGGGACACAGCATCTCAGCCTCAGGTCTCTTTCTCTTCCCACGGCTCAGCCCCGAAGCTCATCAAACTGAGCTCAGAAGTGCAAGGTCCCAACAGCTCTGGCTGGCATCTTGTCCTGATGTTTTGACATTTTAATTTAATAACAAAGAAACAGCAGAAACACTTGTATCCATTCCTGGTGCTTGCATATCTACTCCTTAAAGCTCAAACCTAGTTTATTGGCTGAATGCAGAGTGAGGACTTCTGCTCCTAACCCTTTAGCTTGCCTCCCAGGGATTCCTTATTGCCCCTGACTGTGAAGCATTCAAACTGTCCTCTATTCTCTGAAAAACAAAGCACAGGGAGATATACTGACTACTATCAGCAGATCCTGCAAGAAAGAGGGTGCCCTTATATCTGGTTTTGCGCTCAGCCATTCCAGACTTCTGACTCCTTGAACTGATGATCTCCTGCTACTTTCAGTAACACTTACAGATAGGTTGGCTCACCTTCCATGACCAACCAAGCTCCGTGGTGCTTCCAAGAGAATTGTTCTGCTCCAGTGCTGTGCCAGCCATGAGTGACTCACACAGAACCAGACTGAATGGGACAAGGCTGTGTGGATTGATGGGACTCTCTTTAGATCACACTAACAGGGTAGGCAGCTTCCACATCTGTTTAATTTAAAAGACAATCCTGAGTACTTAGCACTGTTGCTAAGTAGTAAGGGTACAAGGCTGAGTAGTAGTAGTAGTAGCAGTACTAGTAGTAGTACTAGTAGTAATAAATAGTCAAATAATTCAATGCTTACTTTAAAAGTCAGATAAATGGGCACATGAATGCGATACATTATATCTGGCAGGATGCCAGGGATATGAGGAAAACGCATAGTAGAGGAGAACTGGCAGAGATAGTGAGGAACTGCTTCCAAAACAAGGGTCATGAGCATTGGAAGGGGAACAGGAAGTAGTCGGGGTAACAACGGAAACAAAAGCAGAGAGACTGGGAGGAGGCTTGTTTCATTTAGCAAGAATGTCGAAAACCAGCAGTCACACACTGAAGGATGACCTATAGGGCAAAAATTCATACAATCTTTCTGGGGGCAACTTGTTAATTCTGCCTTTATGAATTCATATTAAGTGAAATAGGAAAAATAACTTATGCACAAAGAATTTTATCTGAGTATTATTACAATAGCAAAACAATGGAAATAACTGTTTTGTTTCACTAGTAAAATTAGAGCGGTATATTCATGGGCCAAAACACTACACCATAGTGACGATGAAGACTTTCAACTTAGTGTTTTAGTTACATTTATGAGCCCTTGTCTGAATTTTATTTTTTTTATTTTTATTTTTTTTTAATTTTTTTTTTTTTTTTGGTTTTTCTCCGGTACCGGGAACCGAACTCACGACCTTGCGCTTGCTAGGCAGGCGCTTTTGCCGCTGAGCTAAATCCCCAGCCCCCTTGTCTGAATTTTAAAAGTAAAATCTGATATGAGTTCTAAAAAAAAAGATAGAGAAATGATCATGTTTTATTTTTGTAGTAAGTGGCTTGCTTTCTCAGCATTAAGACTTTGATTGCTCTGCTAAAATAATGTAGCCTGATTTTCCATTTCAGAACTTCAGTGTTCCCCTTGCTGAAACAACCGTGTAGCTTGGAAAGGCTCAACCCCACCTCCCTGATCCAGCCACCAGCTCCTGGGGGTGTTCTGTGGGTGTGGCCCAGCAGACCACTCACTTGCCCACTTTCAAGGGACATCTTACCTAAGCAGGGCCTTGAAAACAGGGCTTCTGTTTAATGATTCAGAGAGAAGCTTTCTCCTGATTGACTTCTGGATGGGGCGCATCCGGGAAAGAAATCTGGAACTAAAATCGTTCTTTCTGCCACTATAAATAGTGAAGCAAGACTGAGAACAAAGCCAATCCACCTGAAGGGCAGAGGTGGCAGAACTGGAGGGAAAGGGGCCTGGGTTCCTGAAAAGACCCTACTTTTAGAATTTCCTATTAGAAGAATTAGGAGATTGGTTTGATGATTTGTTTAACAGAATGTGATTCAAAATTTTAGTTACATGCCGATGAACCTATTCAATTAAGTGGAAATAACAGTGAATGCAACTATAAACATGTAGCTAATTCCTTAGTTTGGTATATCATGCGTTCTTCGTAGGATTTTTAAGAATCTAGTAAAAGGGAAGAAAGAAAATTGAACTGAAGCGGGAAGGTTTAGCGTAAGTTAATAAAGAAAGACCATAAGACAGAAGTGAGAGCTGGGGAAGTCCTGGGGTACAGGAGGAGCTGGGTGAGCATAAAGGGTACAGTACAACTAGGGCAGCAGAAAGGCCTGAGTGAGGGGACGGTGGGACCAAGAAGGTCAGGGAAAGTTGGGAACTGTCAGTTAAGGACCTGTGGCTTTATTCTAAGGGCAATGGCAAGTCTATAAAAGTATGTAAATAGCAGGATTGGAACCAAAGGTATGGAGAAAATATTAGCTTTACCTTTTGAAAGACAAAGATTGCTCTCGCTATGTAGTGGAGAATCATTTCAAGGAGAGGGTCAAGAGGAAGAGAAGCAGGGGAAGTTTGGACCACACACAGTGGAACAGTGTGAGTGTTTTGACAGGACCATCAAGAAGCTTTCCCGACGGATGGGATGTAGAGAAGTGAGGGGAGTCCTCAGTCTGAGGGCTGCATGATTTAGAACTGGGTATCAATATATAAGGGGAGAAGAAATGAAACTATATGGCAGGATATATTGGCAAAAGAAACACGCAGACCACAAAGTCATTGACCCTGGAGTTGGCCTGGCTTGTGGGGTGCTGGTAGTCATGCAGGCCAAATGCAACTTCAGGGTAGAGTAGGCCCCGAGGGAAAGGTGGACGGGCAGCAGGTGAGGGCTCGTGTGATAAGAGTACTGTAATGCTCTAAACAGGGGTCCTTTGTCTGAGCGACAGTTGGCTAAAATTTTTTCCCAGTTCATGGGTTTTCTTTTCAGCCTGTTGATGATTTCTTTTGTTGTGCAAAAACTTTTCAATAAGATGAGATCCCATTTTGTTCATTCTTCGAAGTATTTCCCATATCATTTGGTTTTGGAATAGGTGTTTTGCTGATGTCTGTGGTTTATTGAAAGGAACAGTTAATGCTTAAAATTTTCTTTTTTCTTGACCAATTTTGCATGCTTGTATCTGATAGTCAGAACAACTAATTGGAAGACAACAATATGCAGTATAAGAACCATTGTTGAATTCCTACCATCTTGTACGGTGAAATTCTGCATCATTTCCAGTGGGTTTATTATTATTATTATTATTATTACTTGTTACTGTCTTTGGTTTTTTTTTTTTTCTTTTTTTCTTTTTTTGAGGTACTAGGAATTGAACTCACGACGTTGTGTTTGCCAGGAAGGCACTGTGCCACTGAGCTAACTCCCCATCTCCCTGTCTTTTTTTTTTGTTGTTGTTGTTGTCTTTTTGTTACTGTCTTTGATTGCTTGATCAATCGTACATTCTTACATCTGGTGGACTGAGCCATTTCCTTGAAGATAACAGTAGGCAATGTAGTAACCATTATTAATCCCTATCATTTTTCTTTGAGGGCATGTGTTATTTTTGCTGTTTTTGGTGTTGTTTTGTTTTTTTATCTTCATTGTTGTTGTTTTGTTAGTTTTTTTATCTTTAAAATAAAAAACATTAAAGAAAAGAATACTGTAATGGATTTATTGATATCTCAAAGTATTAGAAACTTTACATTTTTAAATCTGAGAGTGATTGAAAAAGCCCAAGATTTGACCCAGGGGAGAAAAGGAGACCTTATTTTGTTTGTAGAGAAGGTTTGAAGGCAGGGAAAGAATCAAGTTATTTTTTTGCTTGCATCTTCCTGAGCCCAGTATTTTAAACCTTGAGCACATGTACATCTCTTGGCAGTGGTAGTGCTCTGTGGGAATTTATATTCCAAGATTAGCCACGAGACTATTGGGATTTTGTCTCCAGCAGGAGCTGGGAAAACAAAGCTCAAGGGCCAAATCTGGTCTGCAACCTATTTCTGTAGCATAATTTTATTGGATCGTAGCCCTGGCCAGTCCTTCTGTGTTGCCAGGAGCTGCTCCAGGACTACCACAATAGAGCTGAGGGGCTAAGAGAAAGCCTTCACCTAGAAAACTGAAAATATTTACAGCCTTGCCCTTTTAAGACAAAAATGTGTCCATTGTTGATCTAGAGAAACAGAAAAGTTCTTAGCAGGACATAATTTTAGGAAGACATACTACTGTAAATTTTAAAATTCCATAATTTTTTATCAAATGGAATTTGAGGAATAAATTGTAGCTGCTGGGAAAAATATAATAGATACTTTTAACCTATGCATCTTCTACAACAGCTAGCATACTATTCAATCTCTCATTTGTCCAATAATTATTTAAGGACATCCTTTGTGCTAGGCACACAAACAGACACAAGGTATTATCTAGGGAAATAAGGCGAATTTTTCACCTAGGGACTTTCTTCTTGGAAGTGGGGGAAGAGTGATGAAGAGAAACAAATGAAAGTAAAAATGTACAGAAAGCTAGTGGTGACTCCAGCAATGGAGAAAAACAAGAGGAAAGGAGGTTAGACAGAGTGAGGTTGGGTTGGCCTTTAAAATGAGGTGGCTAGGGGCTGTCTCAGTTGATCAGAGAATATTGGAGTAAAGCCTTGGAAATGACAGAGAGGGAGAAAAAGCGAGAGACAGAGAGAGACAGAGAGACAGAAACAGAGATGGAGGGAAAGAGAGGAAGGGAGGGAAGGAAGGATGGAGGGAGAGAGAAAGACAGAGAGAAAGACAGAGAGAAAGACAGAGAGACAAAGAGACAGAGAGGGAGGAAGACGAAGGGAGGGAAAGAAGGAGGGAGGGAGAGAGAGCTGCGCAGCTCACTGTGGGGGGCAGAAATCTTCTGCAGAGGGGACAGGGGACAAATGCCCTAAGGAGGAAACACACCTGCAGAGTTTGCGAACAGGTTAGTCCTGTGTACTTGAGTGGAGATGAAGAAAAGAAGTGGGAGTGATCAGATGAAGACGGGCAGCTGTCAGCACTTTGTGTTTTTTTTCTGAATGAGAACATAAACCTTGCAAGTTTGTGGGCAGAGCAAGGGATGATTCCACACAGGGGACCCCATGCCTGCTGCTTGGGAGGCCAGCATAGACTGAAGTGAGTTGGTGAGGAGGCAGCAACTCCAGGCAAGAAGTGATGTCGTTAGAAACGTGGGGATATAGCTGAAGTGACAGCTCCTACGGGATTGTCATTGGGTTTTAAAAAAGGGATGTTACAAAGACCTCTTGAAATCCAGGAGATGACTAGCTACTACTTTGAAAGGCTTTTTTTAGTAAATTGGGGAATACAGAATAAATGGACAAATTTTTAGATGCGTATAAACTATCAAAACTAAACCAAGAGGATAGAAAACACCTAAACAGTTAAATTACGAGAAATAAGGTTGAAGTAGTAATAAAGTCTCCCAGCAAAGAAAAGCCCAGGACCAGACGAGTGTGCTGCTGAGCTTTACCATACCTATAAAGGAGAACTAACACCAGTGCTCCTCGAATTATTCCATAGATAGGGAAGGAAATTTCTCAAATACATCCATGTTTATAGATTGGCATTATTTTTATGGCTATGATGGCCATATTACCAAAGTCAATCTACAGATTCAATACAATGGCCATCAGAATACCAATGGCATTCTCCATAGAACCAGGAAAAACTCTAAAATTCATTTGGAAACACAAAATACAACACAAAGCAACACTAAGCACAAGAATAAGTCTGAATGCATCATAGTACTCGATTTTGAATTATATTACAAAGTCACAGTAACAAAAACCGCATGGTCTTGGAATAAAAATAGACATGAAGGCTAACAGAACAGCACAGAGGACACAGAAACAATGAGAGCCTTCTCATTCTGCACAAAGGAGCCAAAATATACACTGGAGAAAAACCATCCTCCTTAACAAATGGTTCTGGGAAAACTGTACATCCACTTGTAGAAACTAAAGCTATATTTCTATCTCCCACTTTGAAAACTTATCTCAAAATGGAAAAAGACCTAGGTCTAAGATCTGAAACTCTGAAACTGCTAAAAGAAAACATAGAGAAACCCTTTGGAGCTATAGATACAGGCAAGGACTTCCTGAATAGGATTCCAACGACAGAAAATGATAGCAAGAATCACAAAATGGGACTATATCAAATTAAAAGTTTCTTCAAGACAAGGCAAACAACTAACAAGATGAAGACACACTGGACAGAATGGGGGAAAATCTTTGTCAGCTACTCTTCTAGCACAGGGTGAATACCTACAATATATAAAGAACTCTGAAAACATAACAACAAAAAAAATCCCATATCCTAATCAATAAATGAGCAAATGAATTAAACAGATACTTCTCAAAAGAAGTACAACTAGCCAATGATATATGAAAAAAATATTAAACATCTTTAGCCATTAGGGAAATGCAGATCAAAACTACATTGTGATTCCATCTCACCTGTCTCAATAGCTGAGGATGCGGTAGAAAAGGGCCGCTTCTATACTGCTGGTGGGTTTAAATTGGCAGAGCCACTGTCAACATCAAGACTTAGGTTTCTCAAAAACGAAAGATAGAGCTACCATTTGATCCAGCTCTACCACTTCCTGGTGTATACCCGAAGAAATTAAAGTCAGCATAGTGCAGGAATCCTCACATACCTATGTTTATTGCCACACAATTAACAATAGTCAAGATATGGAAACAACCTAGGTACCCATCATCAGATGAATGAATCACGAAAATGTGAGATACACACACACACACACACACACACACACACACACACAATGGAGTATTATCAACCATCACGGAGAACAAAAGGTTGTAATTTGTATGAAAATAGGTGAATGTACAGATCATCATGTTGTGTGAAATAAGTCAAATTCAGAAATATTCTCCCTATTGAGTGGAATCAAAAAAATGACAAGAAAATAGCAGGGAGACAATTGCTAGACAAGAGGTAGGGAAAAAGAGGAGGGGGGAGGAGTATGAGAGGTGGAGGAGATGGATATGATTAAAATGTATTCCATGCACTTAACGCCTCCTATAAATAAGAAATGATAAACCTTCGGAGGAGGGTGGGGCAAGGAAGGAGGTGCTGGAGGTGAGAATGACCAAAAGTACTTTATGTCTACATATGAATCTTCCAAGAAAACCCCTATATCTGTATAACCAATGTGCACTAATAAAAATACATGAAACTAAAAATAATATTTTAATTATCTGTTCATGCATTGATTTATGCTTAGACTGAGATCCTGCTACTCAGCGTGGAGCACTTATATTGCTACAGAGATGAGATTTGTGTGAGATTCAATTTGGGAAGATCTGGGGCTAAAACAGTTAAAAATTTCCAGTTGCCTTATACCAGGATTTGTTTTTGAAATATTTTTCCTTCACTTACTTCACGCATGCTGATGTTATTTGTGCGTGAATTAATTGAGGCTTACCTGATCTCTCCTTACCCTCACAACTGTGAACAGGAAGATAATCATTCTTTTATTTGCAGCAGGTAGACTTTTATTGTATTGAGTTAGAAAAGACCAGAGCAAACAACTCCTTTCTCATTTTTGCCAGAAAGAAAGGTTGCAGTTTATTTCTTAACTAAAGTTATTTTTGGCAAATGTCCTCGGTGAATGAGTGCTTTATTGTAAAGTAACTATTTATTTCCCTTGGCATACATTTTGGAAACAGTTTGTTTTGTAAAGTATTTCAGAAAATAGTCTTGCTGAAAGCTGGACAATCAATAGATACTTTATTGAGAGGTTATTTAGGGGAAGATATGCTTGGTTTCCAATGACTTAGAATGATTTTCAGGTTCAATCTATGACAACTGTCCTTTGCACAATAAAACACAGAGTATACAAAAATTCACTCCACTGTGTGTTAGAAAGAACTAAAAATAACCTTTCTTAGGTACTACTCATCTCACCCTGATAGACTCATCCCAGAGGTCTTTCTTTTTTATCATTTTATGGGATTGTAAAAAGAAAAAAAACCCCAAAACCTTATTGCATGCATGCACTAATTAATAATGTTCCATATTAATGCTTCAATGAATATCCTTATCCCTTAATCTTTGCTGTTGTCTATAACCAGCTCTGTCACAGTGCAAGAGCTGGGGCAAAAAAAGAAAAAATGAGCAAAGCTGGGAAGGCTTTTGAAAATACTATCAAATTTTCTTTGAGAAAGGCAGGTTTTGACAAAACTCACCCTCCTAATGTAAGTTTGAATATGCTTTTAGTGTGACTCCCAAGGGTGCATATGTTTGAATTATATCCCCATTGAGGACTATTAAGAGAATGGGAACTTAATCTTATTATGGCATGTTGGGGGGGCATTAGGGAAGTGATTAGGATTAGACAAGCTCATTAAAGTGAATCTCCCTTAATTAAATCCTGGTGGCTTCATAAGAAAGAGTAAGAACTGAAGACACACATGCACACGTGTGTTCCCTATGTCTTGCCATGCGATGCCTTGTACCACCTTGGGACACTGCCAACAAAAACGCCACTACCAGATGTGGCCCCACCAGATTGGACCTCTTCATACCTTTCTTCCTAATTCCATACGTGTGTGGTATTATGTGTGGTGCTGGCACAGAGAATAAACTAATGCACCTCCATACTTGCATGCTGTTTAAAATTAAAAATCATTCCGCTTATTAGGTGTGAAGCCACATCTTAACTTGCATTAATTTGATTAATGATGATAACAACTGTGTTCACATATTTATTAGCTAAATAGCTTCCTAACCCTTGCTCTCCACCCGCTTCCTGTCCCAGTCACTTTCCTGTCACTGAGACAAAATACCCAGCATCCTCAACTTAAAAAAGGAGAGGTTTACTTTGGCTCACAGCTTTGGGCCGTGGTCAGCAGGTTCAAGGGAGAAACAGGATGGCAGAAGGTCACGCCACAGGAAAAGATGCTCAACCCATGGCAACCGAGAAGCAGAGAGGGAAGGGAAGAGCTGGGAACAAGAGTGCACTCTTCCGGGTCACACCCCCAGTGAGCATCTCCACCCAGCTCACCCTCCAGCAGCACATTCAGCTACTGAACTCATTCATGGGTGAGTGCTCTGGTGAGCGTGGTACCCCGTAACCGGACCACCTTCCACACACAGGAGAAACTGAGAGGGGAGGACATTTTAGGTCTAGATTGTAACACTTACAGTGGCAGTCTTCTGCTCACGGCAGACATATTTCCCCAATACTCTTCCTTTCCTTCTTTTCTAATGCAGAAAATTTCAACTTTATTCAGATTTGTCACCTGCCAAATCGAATCACAATGCTAAGAGTGGTATTTCTCAGTTTATCTTGCTGCTGAAGTTGCCCATATATCAGAGCCCTGGCTAATGGGAAGTAAGTAAAATTTGCTAGGGGGAACTTTGGGGAAAACCTGCTTGTTTCAGTTTTGCTTTTGCCCCTGCTACAGGACCTGCCACCATTCAGTGAGAAGAAAATAGGTGGCACAGATGGGACAGCCTGGTCCCTGTGGGCGCAACTGTGCACAAAGCTATCCGAGCAGCCCCAGACAATTTACCTCTGTATTTGTTCTCTATGAAAAATGTAAAACTTCCTTTGCAGAAGTCATTTTAAGTGGGGTTTGCTATTCTGTGCTGCTCGTATGGTATTTGCCCGTACTTCATTGTGGAGACTTTTTTGGTAATTGACTTTTAAATAGAGGTCTTTAAAGAGTATAATCACTTCATTTAATGAGTGCTACCTGATATTGTCTAGTGCTTCATTTAAAAAAATCTTTTCCTTGTGGTCTGTTTTGATATTTTAAAAATTCAATAATCAATTTCTATGAGTCTTTTCTTTTTTAATGGTTTCTACCTTATAATCATATTTGGGAAGAGGATTTCCAGTTATGATTATTCATGTATATTTTTCTTAAAACTCAGCATTATTTTTCTACATTAACCAACTAAAATAGCATATCCATTGTTTTCCCCCTCTTATACTCACAGAAGACATTGTTAGTGAATTGTCACACTGGACTGGTTTTTAACTGAGTACAGAAACTACAAATTTTTCTAAAGAGATTTAAATATTTTCTTGGACAAGGTAAAGCATAAATATATACAGACAGATAGATGGATCTACTATTACTTTTAATTGAATTGGTAACATTACTAGGAGCAGAGAGCCTGCTATTAATATTTCATAGTCAAGAAAAGAAGGTAAGGGACAACTTTAAGAAAGGTTGAAAACTTTCAGTCTAAGGAGAAAGTTATTATAATTCTGGTGATGCTATGCCTCCAATAACAAAATTGCTGAGCAACCTACAGAAATTGACAATTATTTACACAGACACATACGCTTCCCTTTGGTCTCTCAGAGCTACAGCACAGGGTAGTGCCAGGGTTCTTTAAGTGTCTGTGGAATGCAGATGCCTGGAATGTTTGGAACCATGCCAATTTAATGGGGAAAATTTAAAAAGGACACCAATTTCTCTGAGAAGTAGCTGAGAAGAAATCAGTAGCAGTCATTCATGAATTAGCAACAGTACAAATGTTTTTCAGCAGGGCTCTAGAAATGGACAGGAAAACTCAGTAGCGGATCCTAGAAAGCAATTGTTAATAAGAGTTATTTGGGAATGATGCAGATTTTTAAAAATCTTTAACTTGGTCCAGTCATTTCCTTTCCCCTTTTAAAACTTATTTACTACACAGCGTTCTGGGGACTATTAAAACTTTTTCCTTCCTGGCTTCTGTATTTTATGACAAAGGGGCACCACTAGCATAGCTGCACATCAAACTTGAAATGATTTTTTAAAATACGCATTCTATACACGCTTTCAAGATTTAATTTATATCATCGGATACAGAAAGAAAACACCTGGACAACCTCTAAAAGCTTTCCCCTAGCTGGAGTCTGCCACTCTGCTAACTGAAGACGAGTGACCGGCTGCGCTGATGTTTATCGATGGTGATACCACGGCATAAAGTAGGAAGAAATAAATGGGTCTGGGCTCCATTGGTTTAACCTCTGGAAGAATCATGAAGCCAAGAAGAGAGGCTGTGGGAGGGGATCAATAATTGACAAATGAAAAGCGTCTCAGTCAGTTGGGAGAGGCATTTATTTTCCCATGACGTAGCAGAATAAATCACTTGCGGAATCCAACAATTCAGGATCGTCCTTTGCAAAAGAACACTCTCTGCTTTTCTTTACTTAACATCTTTGGTGGCTGGAATACAAGGTTTTCTCTCCTTACCTTATATAATTAATGAAGTAGAACTATAACTCTCCAAATTGACGCTGAGAGCGAAGCAAATCTATCATCCTCAGCTCCCAGAGGCATTCTCACACTGATGTGAATGGTTCTTGTTTCCTTCTAGAACTCTAACACAGTTATCTATGGGTAAACAAAATTTGAAAGGGGAGGTTATTACAAGGGCACATAGACATGCCTCACTGCACCCCAAGCTAGGATTCCAGCCAGCCATTTGGAAGGCAGCAGAATGGGGCCTTGAATACTTTCATGATTTGCCTTCTTTCCTTTACTCTTTTTTTTCCTCCAGTACCGGGAATCGAACTCACGACCTTGCGCTTGCCAGGCAGGCGCTGTGCCGCTGAGCTAAATCCCCAGCCCCTTACCTTTGCTCTTTTCAAAGTGCTTGCTTCCCTTCTTTCTTCTTCTTAATTTTTTTTTTTTTTTTGGTTTTTCTCCGGTACCAGGAACCGAACTCACGACCTTGCGCTTGCCAGGCAGGTGCTTTTGCCGCTGAGCTAAATCCCCAGCCCTTCTTCTTAATTTTGTAGGACTGCTTTTGTTTGTTTCTCTTACTTATGTGATGGAAAACATCATGGGCAACAACCCCTAAGGGTAATGCTCCAGGATGAACTGTTGGTCTTGACTCTTCTCAGAAAAGGCTTTTGAACAGTCCTGTGCAGACCTGATGCTTATCCTCAGCAGTGGAGACAGAGCTCAGTGGGCAAGTTTGCACTATTCAGAGTAGCTTCAGGGACCTAATGATGTAAAGATATTAGTTATTTAAGACTATCTCCTACATATCAAGTGCATTGGATTTCACTTTTCCATGTTTTTCTTTAGTGATTCACATTTTGTTAATCAATATTTAGTAACTAAGTAAAATTAGTGTATTTTTTAAAACTTTTTTGGTTTGGTGCAGTGCCTACCTTTTACTTCAAGGATGTCTGAGCTGCACATGATGAAGTTACTTGTTTTTTAAGTCCTTGATTTTCTCTTTACAAGATGTAATGTCATGTAATGTCTAAATTTTCTATTTTCCTCAAACACAGCCAGAAAGAAAACATCTTAAATAGTATCACTCTGAAGGTACCTAAGAAATTCATCTAACTGTCTACATGCATGTATGATTTTAAACCTAGATATTTTCACTGGCTGATTTACCAGATAATTTTGGAGGAAGAGATTTTGAACAAAAATAATGAAGTCTAATTAGTCATACTCTTGGTATGTTTATGCAGTGTAAAGGTTTCAGTAACAAAAAAAGTATTGCAATTTAAAGTTATTGTCATCTCTTATTGTTCATATCTATGTGATATTTGCTTTTATCTCAACACTATGAGGAAAGTAGTATAACTCCATTTTACAGATGGGAAAACTGAGACTCAGAATTTTAATCATTGGCTTAAAATGATACTGCTGTTAAATGGCAGATTCAAGACATAAACCCATATTGGACTAACTCCAAAATCTATGTTTATTTGTAAAGCATCTATGATGTTGGTGAAATAAAATAGGAATAAATGAAGATTAGTGTCTCTTTCCTATAAAGGCCCTTTTACTTATAAAATGCTACCATTTGCATGGTTCTTTCACAAAGGGAGCAGAGTAGGGTTACAGCAGTCTTTATCTGCCACAGTGCAAGCCACAGGGACTCCAGGAATGCACTGGTGTCACCTTCTATCAGGGCTGGGATCTGAATTTAATCCTCTGAAATAGCATTTGCAATTTCTGTTTTGAACCAAATTCTGCAAAATTATTTTATGCTTCAGAGACGACAATAATTCTACTGGGCCTCTGTCTCTATGTGTCATAGGGTGGATGGCAAGAAGACAGAGGGCGTCACATCACATCCATAATGCTGAGGTGTTCCACTCACGACTTTATACTGAGCCATGCACTGTATCCTACGGTGTTTGTTCTGAAAGTGTTCTTAGCATCTTAGCATCTCTCCATTCTAGTTTTATGTATCAGGTATATGGTTTATATGTTACATTAATGTCAGCGATCACAACTTCATAAAATTATATATATTACATATGATAATTATATATTATA
>NW_004955440.1:5694613-5708745 GCF_000276665.1 Chinchilla lanigera
AAAAAAAAAAAAAAAAAACAAATTATGAGCTCTTGTGACTGTGTTCCAACAAAAACAAACATGAGACTCAGACTCAGAAGACTTTTTTTTACTTTTTTTATTCCTTAGTAGATGACATAGAATTAACACAAATCTTTGAGTTTTTGTTTTCTTATCTTTTAAGAATTCTCCACCACTATTTTATATGGCTTGTGAAATAAATGTTTTTAAGTAAATATCTTCCTGTGTCATATTCCAATGCCCTGTACAAGACAACGGCCTCATCTGGGAATAATGGGGCACTCAAGTAAGTATAAAATATCATTTTCAACTTTGGTGAACCTACTGTTTCCTTTGGGATGATAGAACACTTGCATATATATACATAACATGGCAAGCTAAATTTGCATATGAAATTTTTACTGCACTGCTTCCGTTATAGAAACTGAAAGGAATAATTAAAAAAGACAAAGATTAGAATAAGCTAGGATACACAGAGATTTCATGCCATGTTTCTTTTAGCTGTATCATGAGGAGCAGCAGTAACACATTCATTCTAAAAATTCAGTAATTTAAAGAGCACTGTATTTGCTCATCTCTCATAGCAATCCAGGGTAGCTTTTGGGACAGCTGAGTAACTCTTTTCCATGATCACAAAAGCACTCAGACTAGCAGTCGCCTTGCCTGTTTGCATACGTCCCTCAGAGCACCCAGGCAAGGAAAAGATGGAAAAGCATATAGAAGAGCCTGAGTTCATTCCTGGATCTGCACACATCCTCTCCTCTCACAGCTCCATTGACTGCAGCTCAGCAACGAGACCACAGCTCACTATGTCAGCGGCAGTGGGGTGCAGTCCAGTTGGCCAGCCATATTTTCCACAACACTGAGAGAAGTAGAACATGTTCTGGCAGACAGCTGAAGTCTTTATCACAGAAACAAAACATCAATGACTTCAAGGAATAAAGATGAAGAATGGTTTTACCCAGACAAGAAAAGAACAATCAGGCTGTTAGCCTTATCAGTTTCCAATTATTTAGCTGATAAATAAAACCTATTACAGATCAATTTTAAAATTGTTTCTAGCTTTTAAGTTTCTTTGGTTCTGGGAGCCTATATTCAATGGGTATCGTGTTCAGCTGGAACAAGGTGTTCATACTGAACATAGTGCAAGATAACTCGTACTCAAATGAGTAGACTGGATCTCAAATAAATCAATGTATTCCACTAGAGATGGATAAGGTCAAGTAACAGATATTGATCAAATCAAGTACCTACTTGTGGGGGTTAATTTTATCTGTCTAGTTGACTGGGCCAAGACATATTCCACTAGTAAAACATTATTTTGGGTTATATCTGTGAGGGCTTTCAAGTAGAGTTTAGCATTGAAATCAGTAGACCAAGTAAAAATCCAACATTATCTCTGGTGGACATCATTCAATCCACTGGGCCACTGGACAGAATACAAAGGTGGAGGACAAAGTTCCAGACCTCAATATGTAGAAGGAGATTGAGGCGACAGCCTTGAAAATCTTCTATAGGACTTCTGAAGAAAAAAAACCCTCTTAACTGGAGGCTATTTTCCTGTGATTTATCTTGTACAATTGGCGATATTAAATTAACATTCATGAAAATTCTGATCTATTGACTTTGGGCTAGCTATAGTTTTACTGCAAGTAAAAATAAATTTATTCTATTTTGTAGAGTAGATAATTAATGTGATATTCTTTATGATGTAACATAAAACCATTAGGGAATTGGGATATTCCATACAACTTACATATTTTGATGAAAATATATTCTCAGGTGCTACATAACCACCTGAAAACTCTGGTAAATATAATATTCAACTACTCTTAATTCTTAACCAGCCATATCCTTACTGTATTCCAAAACTCTTATATTTGGAGATGAATGGCTGTACCATGATGTTTTTGCTACAGTATATGTAGTTTTTAACAACACTGTGTTCATAAAGAAATTACAGTCTTGGACATTTTAGAGAGAGAATATTTCAAAGTAGTTTCATGTCCAGTTTAGGTTTCTGGGTCATGTCTTAGTATAAACTCGCTGTAAATCTTTTTGTCACCCTGAGTGCTGCTTCAACTTCCCTTTCTTTTGTAATAGAGGACCTGTACCAGTCAGGTGGAAATGTATGTCAGCTGGGTTTTCCATTTGCAAATAGGCATATTCTTTACCCCCATGGGAACTTGGGTATAACTGTCTTTTATATAAAGTGGGATCAAAATGACAGTGCAGGGTACACCATTTGAAATATTACTCTTCTCTACATTAATATTGGTGTAATTTACTTCTTTTCTTAGCTATTAAGTTGCATTGGTTGAATTTTAAATTTAAAAAAATTCTGTTTCTTATTTTTGAACAATTTGTGATTGGGTGGAAAATTACCTTTCATGAATGTCTTCTTCCTCATTTGCAATCTTAAGAGGCAAAAATGGTTCTTTAGAAATGTGTGCATTTACATATTTAAATGGCGTCTGATTTATATTGTGCCAAGTACCATCACTGACAATTATATACACTTTGAAATGAAATTATGACTTAGAAATATATGTGGCATATGTTCTACTCCACTTTAAAATACGCCTGTGAAAAACTTAAAAAGAAAAAAAATCATCACAATTCTTGCTGAAAACTAAAGATTATATAAATCGATTTATAGGGCTTTTTCCTTCTGCACAGAATAATGTTTGTAAGTGTCAAATTTTGAACATCAGAAAATTTTAAGTATCATTTCATGTTATAGCAATAACAAGGATAATAATAGCTTCTCACATTTATAAAGTTCTTACTAGATGTCAGGCTATGTAAAATATGCTTTCTGTGAATTACTCTTTTACTCTACCTAATCATTTCCATAGCCAAGCTGTCCTGTTTAATATGTACATAGGGAAATATACATGATGAATTGATGTCACTCACACAGAGAATAAATCCCTTGAAAGAAACAAGAACCAAAGGGGCCGGAGACGTAGCTCAGTGGCACAGTGCCTGGCAAGCACAAGGTACTGAGTTTGATTCTCAGTACCAAAGAAAGAAACCAAAAACAGAGCATCCCTTAAAAATAACCACTCTGAAATCATGGGACAGATCTAGCAAATTCTTTTATTTACATAGAAATGTGTACACATACTTTTTCTGTACACAGGAAAATCTAAGTGTATATACATGTATAGATCCCATACATTGTGCAATAAATAATACTCATTTCTAGATGAAAATAAAAAGATGTTTCACAATATTATTCACCAATCACAAAATTACAAAAGCACCTGATGAATTCAGAGCAAAAACTTCAAGCCTCTACTACCACATACTAAGTCTAGTACAATTTTTACAAAAGACAAAATCAAACACTGTGAAGATATCACCAGTAAAAGAAAAAGAGATGTATAATAGAGAACAGACCCGCTGGATTTCTGAACAGGGTGCTAAGAACATTTTTGTTCCTTAGGAATTATCTTTCTTCATTCCTCAGTTGAATGCTTTACTTTAATATTTTACAGAGAAGGGAAAGAGGTGAACACCTACTGTGGAAAGAGTTACCATTCCATGACTCCCGAGTCCTAGAAACCTGTCCCTGCGCAGCCAGACCCTCTGTGCTAATTCAGTGATCATTCAATTCTACCATACAGAGAAGACAAGAAGGATGATTTTAAAGTAATATTGATTTGGAAGTAATTTCAAAAGCCTAGTGAGCCAGGAATCTTGGTTATCAGAACTAAATAACTAAAATGTTTAAATATAACAGGTGTTATTCCCACCTACAGTGTGATCCCCCATCGTAATGATTACCTAAATGAAAGGAAAACTTATCTAGGAGGCAAGAATTTCTGAATCCACAATCCTACAATTTTCTCCCTCTACTTCTATCACCCCCGCCCCACATTCTAGCTTAGGAAACAATCACTTTCTCTCAATATCAGAGTTGTTCTACATATGTATATACAATGACACTATCGGATGAGTGGAACGAGGTCCTAAGCTGTGGGGTGAATACTTTTCATAATCTTACAGCACTGCATTTGGTAAAAGGGTCTAAAAACATTATGCTCTTCACTGTTGTCTGACTGACACACCCAGATTTGCTTTCTCAGTGCTCAGATGAGAATCACAAAGGCGGTGACCAACAGAGGGCTGAATGCTTAGATCACACTCCATGCAACTCCAGCTCGGATGGCAATGTGTTTGATTCCACTGTAACTTCACACATGAGTTTTGAAGCAAATTGCAACCTTGCATCTCTCATACCAATACTGGCACAGATGTGGGAAAAGACACAGCAGTAAAACAGGTTCAATGCTGGAAAAACCATCATCTATCACATACAATCTTTTCAGCTACTTGACTGAAACTGCTATTTTAAAGGTAACCTTCCAAAACATATCTCAAAGGCAGGCTTATTTCAAGAGCAATGTTTATGACATGCATAATCTGGTCCCTTCCCATCGTGTGCGGCTGCCGTTGATATTTCTTTTAAACAATAATATCTCTAGAACTTAACCATCTTACATGAACATGATGGTTTCATATAGTTTGACTTTAGATAAAGGTACCTTATGATGGAAACAAACATGTTTCACAATTGAATATGTTTTTCTTTTAGTTGGAAAACCTCAAAGGGAACTACAGTTCACTGCCAGAAACAAAAGGGATCTTTCACTATGAAAAACTAGACTTGTTTCTCGGTCATTCTAATTAGATATACAAACGTCCCCCATTTTCGTCCCTGTGGAAAGATTCAGCCGGAAGATAAGTATGGGGTCTCACTATGGTAATTGTAATCAGGACAGACCTTCTGCACAAGTTTATAATCGACACTGTAAAAGGCAATGTAAATGCAAATGACCTTGAAGGGCTTAGAGCACAACCAAGACACGTGGCTCTGAGTCTGCTCCTGGTAGCAGATCTTAGACGGGTCAAAGTTGCACAGGGCAGTCTTTTTTGCCCGATCTGTTTTTTCATACTCAATACGACAATTGAAAGATTTGGACTCCTTGGTCTCCAGGGTAGACTGGGGAGAAACTTCAAATTCCACCACTTTGGAAGGAGGTACCAAGCTCACTGAAACGTTACCCAGGCCTGTTGAATTATGTCGGAAATAAACACTGAAAGTTCCATTTCCATGGTCGACAATTTTCCCGGTAATGAGAAGGTTGAGTTTGACAGTTTTAATGTTGGAATGAAAGTCACCCCATCCAAACATTTTCTTAAATTTTCCTGTTTTTACTATAGGTCGTCGTTTAGTTCTTGTTAGTGGCTCCTGAATGTCCGTGATGTTCGCCAGCCAATCCCAAAAATTTTCCACGCTGTCTGCAAATGCCA
Source organism: Chinchilla lanigera (assembly GCF_000276665.1). Lineage (NCBI taxonomy): Eukaryota > Metazoa > Chordata > Mammalia > Rodentia > Chinchillidae > Chinchilla > Chinchilla lanigera. The sequence continues at coordinate 5,699,936 of NW_004955440.1, forward strand.
TTGGCCCGGGCTTTGGCACTGGAGACTGTTTAACAAACAGGCGCAGAGGGCTGATGATCCGCGAATGTACCACGTTTCCAACCAGTGTCCCCGGAGCATCTTTGTCCTCCCAATCCAGACCCTCTGTGGCATGTACCGCCTCTTTGCCATCACAGAATAGCTGTGGGAAAAGAAGAGAGAGAGAACCTTCAGGTTAGGGCTTGAGCCTCCATACAGACTGAGGGCAAAGCAGAAGGGAAAAATCAATATTTAGATTCTAGCTGAATAAATTCTTACGGAAAGAGCTGGGTTTAACAGTGTAGTGAGATGAGCACTTAATTCCAGCAATATAAAAGTATAAGTACAAAACTTGAAGTGGTGAGGTGAGGAAGAGGATATTTCACTGTAACAGACTGATAGGATTGTACTCTCTGCTAATCTTTACAGTTTTCTCTTCCAGACTGGGAAAAGCAAGATGTTTTGGTTCCTCTTGTGATAAAACCACTCATTTTGTGAGATCGTTTCTTTAGGTAAAAGACCAGTTTTGTTTTTTTTGTTTTTTTTTTGGTTTTTCTCCGGTACCGGGAACCGAACTCACGACCTTGCGCTTGCCAGGCAGGCGCTTTTGCCGCTGAGCTAAATCCCCAGCCCCAAAAGACCAGTTTAAATGCTGAAAATCTCTACTAAGGACCACTATAAACTATTAGAATATAAGATATTGGTAAATCTCTTAAAATATTTGGAAATATTAGGATCTTATTACATTTAAAGGTTTAAGAAATAATTTTATAGTTTTTACACAATTCTACCTTAGGCATGTGATTAGTATTAGAAAATTCTGCAAAAGTTTTAGTTGGAAACAATAATGACATATTGAGCTGCCTTTATACAAACAGGAATCAATGTGAAAAAGTATAACTGAATTAATGGACTATATGATTTAAAAAGCCATAAGAATAATAAAATTGTATCCAAAATGTAGAATTACTAAGAAAGAGCTATGCCATGTGTTTTATGGATTCCACTGTATTTTGATTCAAATCATATCCCCATTCACCATTTGCATCTGATTTTCTTTTCTGTTCTGTTTGTAGTATGAGAATCCTCATGATTTCCAAAAATCACTTAGTTAGGTCAATATGGATTCTGAGGGGCAAAATCATTATATGTGAAACTGTTACTCGGAGTGAATATTTATGGATGAGCTATAAAGTCGGGAAAACAGAGGCTTCTGGTGGAAACACAGATAGCTTCTTATCTCTAATGGCACAAACCACTGTTGTAATGATTCTCTGGAAAGCTGTCAGCATGGCAGAAAGGATGACAAAGCAGGGAGGCTATGTTTATGTGCTGTTTCACCAGCTTTTTCAAATTTGGCCAACCACTCCAACACCGGTCTTGGATTATTTCAGGAATTACTGCTTTCAATCTGACTTAAAAATGGACAGAGTCTTATGTATAAATACTGTATTCATCTATGCGGTGTGGTTTGATTAAGTGAGATTTTCTTTTGTATATTCATAAAAGTAGAAGTTTAAGTTCTAACAGGAGGCCATGCAAATGCGTTCACTTAACATCTAGTCCTAAAATTGCTCTAGAGTAAAAATGCAAGGACTCAAAATGTATGGATGGTCGGGTGGTAGAGGGGTGTTATATAGTATATCCTTCCCTTTTGATTCTATGAAGCATTTTCTTCCTAATTTCTGGAGATTCAAAAAATTATTCTTTCTTCTCTAAAGTTATTGAGTCTGGCAGAAGGCCACATTGATCTGTTACATGTTCTCACTTTTATGAGAACCCAAACCCATCTCTCTTCTTCTTAGGGGCTCGCACGCCCTGAATTGATGCTTCTTTCCTTTTCCTGGTATTGTAAGGATGATATATTAAGCAGGAAAAGAAGGATCATTACTCAGGATTTCTGGCTCAAAATGTGACTGATACTGTAACTACAGCTTTCTGATTTTGGACTCTAAATTATGATGTGCACAAATCAGTTGGTAATAGCCCCTGGAATTCAGTACTCTGCCCCATTTTGACTTGAGTTTCCTAAGACTGGTACAGATGAGTCCAACTGCAAGTCGTGGCCTCTCCCCAGAGAAGGGGCCAAAACCAAATGAGCAGACAGGAGACCCCTGGCAGATTGTGGTTTGATATTTCTTCTTTGTGATCGCAATTCTTTTTGCCCAGAGTCTTTACCTACTTTTCACTTGTTTCCAATATTTCCTGAGCTTTGCCTTGCTTCAGAAATGCTGACAGATACACCTACCATTTGCTGAGCATCTGCTGTATAAGACATGCTCCTTTGCTCTCCGATCTCTACTCCTTGATTCGGTACAGCTTCCCAGCATCTCCTGCTTACCTTCCTGTCTTTCATGGAATAAATCCTTTCTGAATTTTCCCTTTTTAACACATTTTTTTAAAACCCTCAATTCTTACCTGTATCTTCCACTCTACCAATTAATACCTTATTCCAGAACTCAGATACATTTTGCGCTTAAAAATATTTTTTCAGCCACAAATAAAGTATGCTCTTCTTTTTCCTCCCTGCCTGGGACAGTTCTCTTGATTCAGTGCTATGCTCGATTTTCTGCTCGCTTTTTTGTTATTAAAAACCTATAACATAATCATGTAGTCTTAGCTGATTTTGATGCACTTTAGGATACCTAATAAACGCCAGTATCTAATAAAATAGATACTAATAAAATAGACCGCTCTTATTTCTAGGATTTATGATGGTTCTGAGCTTATTCAAAAATAATAATTAAGTGGTCTTTTATTGAAACATTTTTAATGATCTGAAGATTTTCATGGGAGTAATTATGTTATAATGGAACTTCACCCAAACATGTGTGACTCAACTCAGAAATATAAGCATTAAAAAAAGCCAACTAAGCCTATCAAATAGTCAAATTGGATGTGACTGCTTTTATGGAGGTGTTTTAAGTCTTCAGAAAAGATTCTCCAGATGACAGTCTGAAATGGAATTTGATTTCTAAAATATTTGTTCTAACATATTACTCTTCTGGCCCAAACTTGCTCAAGGAATCCTTGGTTTAAAGGTTGGTGTAGGGGCTGGGGATTTAGCTCAGCGGCAAAGCGCCTGCCTGGCAAGCGCAAGGTCGTGAGTTCGGTTCCCGGTACCGGAGAAAAACCAAAAAAAAAAAAAAAAAAAAAAAAAAAAAAAAAAAAAAAATAAAGGTTGGTGTATATATAAAAATTTTTTTAGCTAAGAGCACAGGTTTAAAATCTATCTCTCTTGTAGTGAAAATACTTACTTGCAGTTGTTTATAGATAAAAATTATATGCATTGTATATTCATATATAGGTTTTATTGTATACATATTTATACACTCAATATTTTTGCTTATCTGACCAGACATTTCTAACTTGCTTGGACAACATTAATCAAGTGGAGAGAAGCTATGCATAACTTTATCTGTTTATGACTTTAAAATACATGCACAGTTCTCACAAGTGTTGACTTCCAAATCTAAATTGAAATCATCACTTGATCTTAGCCCAAAGGCTGAGAAGCGATTATGTTAAAATATTAAAAAGCTAGTTTGGGTGATACTGCACATCAGTAATCCTAGCATTATGGGAGACTGAGGTAGGAGAATCACAAGTTCAAGCCTAGCCTGGGTAACTTAGTGAGACCTTGTCTGAAAGTTAACAAAACAAAACAGGGTTGGGGATGTAGCTCATTGCGAAAGCCCTGGTTTCAATCCTCAGCCTCCACACCAAGCTATCAGGAAATGATATACCAGTAGAAGAGTATAATTCAAAGGGTAAATACATTTCTATGTCTTTAAAATCTCTCCCATTTTTTTCTCCCTTATGTGTAATTCATTCAGACATCCTCTTGTCATAAATCATCACTTTATAGCACACTGCTAAGAAGACATCATTTCCTCTACCAGGTCAGCATAGATAGTTGTATGATGTCAAATCTCCAAGGCTCACATTTAACCTCAGAAGAACTAATCAGGGAAGATGGGGCCTGATGAGCCACAACCTGGTCCTCCTTTATCCATACTCTCCCACCTGGGAAGCAAAGTGGCATGGTAGAGAAAGCAGGCAATCTGTTGCGGATGACCTCACTCACTCCTTGCTTACGTGATTGACCTGAGCCCTAGTTTCTCATCCACGTGCCCTGTGCTGGCTAACTGTAAAGGCTCAATAAGTGCATAGATGGAGACTAGTCCTGTGGAAAGGTATTCAGTGACGATGGTTCTTCCACGGTCTAATGAAGAGACTTGTGCCTCCTACTCAAGAAGTATCTTCAAAGGGTTCTATGAATTCTCAAGCCCCCAGACAACCAGTGAATTATTAACTGAGACCTTAACTGAGACCTGAGGTCTCGTGTCATGTGATAAAATAACAACCAAGTAGAAATCAACCCTCTCAATCCTACAGCATTAGTCAAATATTTTCTTATGTTTCTAGTCTCTCTGGTGTCAGAGTCACAGCCAGATCACAGCACAGGTGAGCTCTCTGTCAACAAAATGTGTTTATAGGTCTTCCATTCCATCCGGCTCAGTGAGTCAGCAAAGGGAGCTGAGGGTACAAAGCATCTGGCAGGTGGCCTCATGCCCGAACAATTTCTGTGATACACCATGCTGGGAGATGACTATAGGTGGTTCTCAAACTGTTGGCAAACCTCTCTATCCAAAGCAAGGTTGTTAGATGTTATCTACAAACACAGGATTGTAACCCCCTGGTTACTTGCTTACTTGCTGGGGCTCTTTATGCTGATTTCAGGACCACTGATGTCTTATGTCCCATCCTATTCCACTAAGTATGCAAAAAAACATTTAATCACAAGCACAAAATGGAGTTTTAAAAAGGGGAAGAAAGAGGAATTGCTGTGTTTTATCTGTTTGAACATTCCCTGATTCCAACACATTTATCAAAGCTTAAGTAATTTATGTCTTGGCAGGGTGTATCAATTTCACAAAGCACACACATTAGCTAGATACAATGATATCATATTAGCTTTTTCTGCATCTTACAGAATAGCTCAAAGAGATTAATAAAAGCTCAAACCTTCATCAATTAAATGAAGCAGGTGGAAAGAAGCGGGTAGAGGAATAAGACTGTTTTTCATTTCATTTCCTTTGTTTTTAGGGTGAAAAAGCTGACAGGTTCAAATCATTCATCATAACAAGCTGAAGTTGAATTTCACTGATAATTAAATGCGTTTTTTTTTCCCAAGAGGCAGAGAAACTGCAATGAATTTTATAGTAGCAGATGTGAGAACTGTCACGAATTATGCAAATAATTTATAAACTAAAGGGCCTCTTCCTCTGCAAACATTGTATCAGAAGAGCCTTTTTTCAACTGTATCAGTTGTGTACTTTTTAATTAGCTTTTTATTTTGCAATTGTTTCAACTTACAAAAAAGTTCCACGTGACACAGTGTTGACCTTATACCCTGCCCTCAGTTTTCTCCATTGCTGACACCTACTACTGCAGCATACTTGTCACTGCTAGTGAGCCGGTGCCGATGCATTACTATTAATGCACTAAACTTTACTTAGGTGTTGCTCATTTTTCCTGAATGTCCTCTTTGTTTGGCTCCAGGGTCCCATCCAGGATCACACATTGTACCGAGTCACTGTGAATCCTTGGCTGTGACAGTCTCTTTCCCTGTTTTGGATGGCCTTGAAGGTTTTGGGGAATATTGGTTAGGTTTTTACACAGTGCCCTTCAATTTGAGTTTGCTTAACATTATTCTCATGATTAAACTGGGGATTTTGGGGGAAAGAAGAACCCACACGTAAGATGCCAGTTTTATCCGATCATTTCAGAGGGTCATGCTAGCAACATGACTGCTGATGTTCATTTTGATACCCGGGCATAGCTAAACAAGATTCCTATTTCCTTTTCCTTTTTGTGAGACAGTGTCTGGTTGTGTATATCAGGCTGCCCTTGAACTCAGTATGTAATCCAGGCTGGCCTTGAATGCACACCGATACTCCTATGTGACAGTATTACAAGTGTGCACCATTGTACTTAGCCAAGAAGATCCTTTAAAATTTTTTTTTTTTTCTCTTTCAGAATTCTCCTATGGCTTAGAGACTTTTTTCATCATAAACTTAATTTACATTTAATTCAGCAGCACTTGGTTAAGGATTGATTTTTTTAAAAACAGAGATTCTCAAGCATTTCAATTTTCAACTCTTCCTAGCATCAATGAATTATCTAATACAACCTCAGAGGGTGTTTTTTTTAGAAACGCATAGACTATTTCTAAATTCTCTTGGCAATTTTCATATTATAAATGTATCTGTCATCCTCATTATTAATATTAGTATTTAATTTTATTTAATATTAATTCTTTAAAAATTAGGCCCAGTTTGATAATTAATAGTCCCAGAGAGAACAGGTTACTTTATAACTATCATGTATAAAATTGGAAATCCTTCCTGATTACATTAGAATCAAATGTCCCTTCTAGGTTTAAGAACCAGTTCACTGCACAGTAATTAATTCCACACATCCAATGAACAAGCATTGGGTTTTAGATGGGATTTTCTTTGCGGGTACACCTGTTTATAATGAAAGTAACCTCACCAGGCTCTCCTGTATTTTCATAATGCTTGGCATAGTACAGCACAATTTCTTTTGGGTTCTATGACAGTTGGATCTTTGCCAAAACTATAGGACAATCCTTTTCTACACGTCCAGCATTTCATCAACTTTTTAGCTGCCTGTTGGGCTCTGTCCTAAACTGTGAGGAGAAAAAGATGAACACTTTGTGAGTAATGAAAGGTAAAAATTTGAACTTTTGGGGTTCAAATCCTTTCAATACACATCATGCCATTATAGTGTAGTCAGAGGTATCTTATAGTAGTCCTGACAGATGTTGCTTTTCATAGTTGAAGAGACCCTAGGGGAAGAGATATCACCCCCAGCCTTGGGAACTGATACATTCATTTAGCCCTTATTTACAATTATTGGCTTACATGGAACAGGAGTAGGAGAGGCTCAAATTTCCCAAATAATTTTAACTGAGTCCTCTAAGCCCACTATTTCTAACTAGGCTTTTCCTGATTTAGCAGAAAAGGGCTAGATGTTATTAATATACCCTATGGAGGAAACTGAGGTCTATAATGGTTTAGAAATGGTGCCACAAAAATATTTTTTTGCAGGATTAAGTACGTTGTTTCACCGACTTTTATCTGTATGTAAAATCACAGGAACGCTACTGTACTTTCCCGTTACCCTTGAGAATTTTAGGAGTGGAAGGAAAAATGGAATACCCCCATTGAGTTTGTCTGCTGTTGAAAAGAATCTGTCACCACATCCTTCTGCGGCTGAACTTACCCCATGAGAAAAACTGTGCCAAGAGCAAAGGAAGGAGGGAAAAAAGCAGGGGCAGTGAGCTCTACAAGTGAGAGGAAAGCAGGAAGAAGCTAGACGGGAACAGCGGTGTCCTCACTACTGACGGACTCGGGGTCAGAAACACAGAAACGGACACTTGGCACTGGGATTTATTCACCTCAGCACCCTGCACAAACCCTGCACCTTCTTCTCGGAGCCTGGTTTTCTTAACAATATAATGGCACAGGCACAGGAGGGAGTCTTTATCATGGTAGGAAGTTGAAAGATGAAATCTCAATGTTGTTTTAATTTGCATTCCTCGAATGACTAATGATGTTGAACATTCTCTCATGTATTTATTTGCCATTTGTATTTCTTTATCTGAGAAGTGTGTATTCATCTCAGCTGCCCACTTTTGGATTGTGTCTTTGAATTTAGGGGGGGCTGATGCTTTTTAATTCTTTATACATTCTAGATAGGAGACCTTTGTCTGAGGGACAGTCAGTTAAAATTTTTTCCCAATTTGTGGGTTTTCTTTTTGCTCTGCTGGTGATTTCTTTAGATGTGCAGAAACTTTTCAGTAGGATGAGACCCCAGTTGTTGATTCTTTGAAGTATTTCAAGGGCAGTTTGGTTTTTTTAAGAATGGCTAGTATTAAGAAATCAACCAATAATAAATGCTGGCAAGGCTGTGGAGAAAGAGGAACTCTTCTCCACTGCTGGTGGGAATGCAGACTGGTGAAGCCACTGTGGAAATCACAGTGTTTGTGATTGGAGATCCTCAGCAAACGAGTTAGAGGTCCCATTTAACCCAGATATCCGCCTTCGGGGTATTTTCCCAGAAGATCTGAAAGCGTCATATCACAGCGATATATGTGCACCCATGTTCATAGCAGCACAATTTGTAATTGCTAAATTGTGGAAACAACCCAAATGTCCATCCACTGTGAATTGGATAAAAAATTGTGGTACTTTTATATAATGGAATATTACTTAGCTATAAAGAAAGATAAACTCAAGGCTTTTGTAGGTAAATGGTCACAACTACAGACCATACTCATGAGGGAAATAAATCAGATCTGTGTGTGTAAGCATCGTATTGTCTCACTAGTATAAGACCTGAAGGAGTGAATAAAAACTAAGAAGTATGATAGACATTGTAAAACAAAAGGAAAATGTTCAAAAGTAAAGGGTAACGCGAGTGTGGGAAAAGAGAAGGGAAAGAAGGGGAAATTATGTAAGTATGTATATACAGGATAGCTAACATAGTTATACTACTGTCTTCTATTGCTCTACAGAAAGGAACAGTTAATGATTACTTGTTTGATCAATCTTGTATGTCTCTATTTGTTTTCCTGAGAAACCACATTGAGGATCTCAATAAGTAATAAAACAGACACAGTTAATTTCCTACAACTTTGTAACTCTGTTTTGTTTGTATTGTTCTTATGCTATTTTGTAAATGGATGTCTGTCTGTTAATGTTTTCCTTCTTTTATTTTTTAAA
>NW_004955440.1:5708845-5714301 GCF_000276665.1 Chinchilla lanigera
AAAGAAGTTGAAAGAGCCTGTCAGGTGGAAAGTGAATTAAGAGTGAGACAAGTCCATATGCAGAGACTCTCATGAGGGGGCCGTGCTGCCACACAGGGAGGTGAGGACATCCTCTGCTGCAGTCACAGATGCACTCATTTTAAAGACATTTATTCCACACACTTTTTTCACATGTCTTCTGTGTGCCTGCATTTGTGTTCTGGGCACTGGGATATGCAGCTAAAAGAGGAGGAAAGACTTTCTGCCTTTATGTGCAATTCACACATGATTAATAAGAAGAAATTTTAATAATGTAATCATACGTAAATAATATTTCACTTATCTATTAGTTATCACAAGGTCCTACATATGTATAATTGCTATAAGGGCCCTTATCACTATAAGAAGGGGTGAGGAGTAAAAATCCTAATTTAAGAAAGGGTTGAGAGAAATTAAAAATTGATGTCTTAATCTGGATAAGAAAAATGAAATCCAAAGTTTAACAATTGATGGTTGATCAAGAATGAATCAGTGACAAGAAAACAAATTGATTATGCTATCTGTATTTTTTTATCACTTGGTCCAAGTTGTATATTGATTTGTTTATAACTACTTGCGAGACTGTCATAACATTATAGACTGTAGTTATATTTTTTCTAGTGAAAGGCTAATATAGTGACTTTTTCACAAACATGAACAGACTTTGCTATTCTGTTCACTGTACTATGAGGAGATGACTTCAGCAGGTCTTGTCTGTTTTTCACCGTTAAACCTTCAAAGGTCTGCAAAAGGTTTACAATATATATTCTTAGGTTCTACAGTGTCAGACATTTGCCATGATCGTGGTAAAATTCTTTTCAATAATTCTACATAATTACTATATATTAATGCTACTTGATAATGAACTAAGTGCTCTCTGAATAAATGAGAATATTTTGCTACAATGTAGGTTTGGTTGGTGTTTACAGGTGTCTTAAAAACTTGCTAATAGACAAGCCTAGCTAATGCCCACAATTATCATGAGGACTGGTGAATGTTTTAAATGAAAGAAAAAACTGAACAATATAATCTTCCCCCTTACTAATAATAGCAAAGAGGAATCTAGTTGGGTATGGTGGCATATGCCAGCGATCTCAGTACTCCGGAAGCTGAGGCAGGAGGATTACAAGTTGGAGCCCGACCTGGGCAACTAAGCAAGACACTGTGTCAAAAAATTAAAATAAAAAACCAAAAAAGTAGAAAGGGCTGCATTTGTAGTTCAGCATGAAGGTATATATCTATATCTATATAGATATAGATATAAAATCCTCCCCATAACATATACTATGCAAATTCTTCCCATAACATATACCATGCAAAGTGCAGAGATCCCCTACCATTAATTAAATACATCACATAGATTATATAAATACACTAAATTACTTAGATCCCTTACCATTAAAAAGGAAGGCAAAACCATTTTAGGAGTGGCAGGATGTGGATCAGTGGTAGGGTGCTTGCCTTGTGTTCCATCCTTAGCAGCCCCTCCCCAGAAAGAAGGTCATGACTTTTCTTAGTGCTCCAAAAGAATGTCCTCCTGTACTCGTGAAAGAAGTAAATTTTGACTGTATAAAGTCGGGAAGAAGGATCTGCATATTCCAAAATGTGGCTTTGCAATAAGCTGGGAGTGTAGGCTTTTGCTTGATAAGAGGAATAAGTGGAATATGCTGTGAGAAATAAATCAATAAAATCTGTACAAGTATTTTTATAGGCAGCTGGCTTCCCCCTCTTGGATACCTTAAAAGCATTTATTAATGTTCTTTCACAGTGACAGCTATGGCTAAACGTCAGTTGGGAAGAATAACCAGTCTTCTTGATAGAATTGTTTATAGTGTTGTTAATGATGGAATCCATAAAGCTGGCCATTAATATTTCACTGAGGGAATTAGTTTAAGCCAATAACCCTAAAGTGACCACTGTTACATAACCTAGAGGTAGCTTACAGGTCCCTTTATAGTTGCAGAATTATACAACAAATATTGAAAGGTGGTCCAAAGCCTCATTTTGGTTGTTTATATAGAGCTTGTATAATTGGATTGCTTTCACAATTTTGCTTTGTATCCTGTAGTTAAAATTGAACATCAACTTGTTTAAAAGAACAACAACAGCAGCAGCAAAAACAACAACAAAACCCATGGCATGATCAAACTGAGTATCTCATTAAATGTTCTGATTGCAAATAAATTTTGGAAAACATTTCTCTGGGTAAAAATTTTACAGACTATCATCCTTGCTGACAAAACAGGAATTCACATCTGCTGGACAATGCACAATGCTATATTGATGATTAGTAGTTTGGCTTGCACTAGAGTCATATTTTTGGTGTTCCATTACAGAACTGTCACAGCAGATGAAAAGAAGAATGGCAAAAAAGGAATGAAGAATGACAGTATCCAACATCTATCAGTGTATTAATTCTACCTATTAATATTTCATGGCATAGTGTGGCTTTGTTTCAAAATTCATTCTGGAAGTTGGAAAACAAATGATTGCTTAGAAGAAAAAAAGCTAAACAGTAGACATCCTTTCTGCTGAGAGTGGCAAATTCATTTACCTTCCAGATATCTTTTAATAGCTACCCTTTACATTTTTCTAAATTGATACAGGAACTAACAGGAAACATAAATGTGAAGACAAAAATCTTAGCAGTGAGAGCCAAAAAGCTAGACTGCAACGCTTGGCAGTGGTTTTATTGCTAAGGTTAAATATGACAATTCTTATTTTATCTTGTTGACAGTGATCTGAAAAATCAGTGACATGTATCTGCAAAAAAAAATCAATACACATACCCATACACACACAACACACATAGTCACACACACACACTACGACATACAGAAACATCATGCACATAAACACACATGTACATTCACACACCATAGTTCTCTGTGAGCATTTAAGGAACATGATGTCAAAGAAATCTTAAGACTTAATTTTATAGTAGAAAACTATATTTTTAAAAAGGCTGTTTAAACAAATGATAAACAGGTTGAAAAAAGATGTTAAAGATGCCTCACGGGAAGGTGTTGCTAACTGTGAAATGGCCATGTTTCCCAGGTAAAATAAAACAGGATCAGAAGGCAATCTCATTTCATGCAAGTTAGCAAAGCCAACATGGTATTTTTCTACAGTCTGATAGAGTGGAAGAGTCCTGTCATTGTTGAGTAAATGACTCAGGTTGTAAGTGGCACTGTCTACTTTCAACTCCATCCAAGTTTGCAACGAGAGAGACAGCTTCATGCAACAGGCACGCATAAGCACTACTAAAATGTCATGGCTTGGGAGAGACAACAGGAACGTGGGTCTTGACTGCTAAAAGTTGGTATTTAAAAAGAAATGTAACAGAAAAGAGCAATCAAATAAGTAGTGGCAATGACAGATTGTTCTACCTCCACAGGGCTGGGGATATAACTCAGTGCACAAGTTCCTGCCTAGCAAGCACAAGGTCCTGAGTTCAATTCCCAGTACCAAAAAAAAAAAAAAGAAAAAAAGAAAAGAAAGAAGTACACTAATTTATATTCTACCTCCACGTCATTTTAGGTAGCATTTCAGTGAAAGATGAGAAGAAACACATGCTGGAAAGGGGAAAGGGGACAGGAGGCCGGGATTAGAAGGATGCATATATAGAGTTTTGTATTTTACCCTTAAATCCACTTGATATTTCAATCTTTAGGTACCAGTAATTTGATGATCAGCTTATACTAGTTATGATGGTCAGGTTTATGTGTTAACTTGGTTAGGTTTTAGTACTTGGCTATTCAAGCACTAACTTCGGGGTTGTTTTGAGGCATTTTGTAAATGCAGTTAACATCTGTAGCATTAATTGTTCACAATGTTAACATTTACTGATTATATTCTTCCTCTAAATACGACATTCATTAACTTTTCAAATTGTAGTAGACACATAGTATACTATTTCCCTTAAATGTAACATTTATAGTCTCTTTGGGATTGTTACAGGATTTTATATTAATGTTCTGGGTTATTATGATTCAATATAAATATGTTTTATGAGATCAGTGACAGTTTATAAGCTATAAAATACTTAGGCACATATAACATGTATATGAATCTAATTACTGTTAAAATTATTTCTCTGATAATCAATCTTGATATTTATACAGAAAATTATAGACTTTATGCATAACCTCATTTGATTACTACTTTGGGAGGGATGTAGACTGAAAAACAGGTCTTGGAGAAATTCAATGCTTCATACTACAAGCAAGTACTGAGATACAGCCATAAACCTAAAAATCCAGTATTTGGATGAGATCATGTTATTTCACATGAATATTCTAGTGGACTTGATACAACAAAACACTTTGATTAATATATTTTGCCTAATAAACAATTTTTTTCTCCTTATAAAGTGAACAGGTTTATTCAAGAAAATGAAACTAAGAAAGCTGAGCAAATTAAAGGGTGATAACCACTAACATTTAAATATTTGATTCTTATTTTTCTGTGTAATATAAACAATACATATGTTATATATAATCTTTGCCTTTAAAGAAACCTACATTGCATTCCATTGCACAGAACTTTAAATGCTCTGGAAGAAAAAACAATCTTGCTACTCTTAAGAATAAAGTCTAAAGCTAAGTCAGCGTCAGTTACCTCTTTCCTAAATCCTGAGTCAAATATCAATCAGATCCTAGATGGCTCCGAGCAAGTTCGCTGGCTGCCAGGCCCTCGAGAGTGGCAGCCTTGTCTTCTCCGTCCAAGGAAGGGCCACCAGCCTGGATCCTTGCACCTACGGCTCTGCTCTCAGAGTGGTACTTTATTCTTCTCTTCTGTTTTCTGTCCCTTTCAGTTGAGGCTGCCAATGTCACTCACGGTGAAAGATTTCCCAAACCTTTTAAGCGCCCTGTGTATTTCCCAGCAGTCCAGGTCATTCACAACAGGGATCAGCACATCTGCACTGCTGGGATCTGCTGAGAGGGCGAATTGGATCCATGCGTCATACCCCTAATGCTTTTAGCAAAACTGTCCCATCACACCTTTCGTGCTTTCTCCAGAGCAGTTAGTTGACTTTAAATAGAGTAGACTATCTGCAAAAATGTAGGCGACCTTCATCCAGCTCATGGGATCAGGCAGGTGGCCTTAAACACAAACTGAAGTCCCCTGGAGGAAGATGAGATTCTGCTTCAAGACACGGCATCGATCCCTGCCCAGGGAATCCCAGCTTGTCGGGCTGTCCTGAGCATTTCCAGCTTGCCAGTCCTCAGAACCATAGGCGCCAACTCCTCAAAATACATCTCTTTAGAGAGACAGACCGTTCTACTTGTCCATACCTTTGAAAAACTCTATTATTTTAACAGTGGTGTTCATAGGTGAGCATCTTATTTCATGACTCAGTTAAACTTCTTGATTTCTTTATCCTCCACAAAGCAGTAGAGCTATACTGATGATGATTTAACCACAGATTCAGATTT
>NW_004955440.1:5714401-5786202 GCF_000276665.1 Chinchilla lanigera
CTCCACAAAGCAGTAGAGCTATACTGATGATGATTTAACCACAGATTCAGATTTAGGATTAAATGCCTCTTTTTTTTTTTTTTTTTTTTTTTTTTGTTTTTGGTTTTTCTCCGGTACCGGGAACTGAACTCACGACCTTGTGCTTGCCAGGCAGGTGCTTTTGCCGCTGAGCTAAATCCCCAGCCCCTATGGATTAAATGCCTCTTGATGCTGCACTCTGAAAACTGTGGAGTGGAGATCGCAGCCCTTGCCACATCCCTTTTAATCATGTTTGTGTGTCTGAATTCCTTGACTGCAAGTACTACATCTTGCTTATATCTCTAGCCCTTTGCATGGTGCTTTAATACGTCCTTAATAAAAACTGAAAAATAAATCTGACTGACACTGTTACCTTCCTGGACCTTTCATAACTTTTTATTCCCTTAAACTTTACTCTTAGGCCATTTGGGGCAATGTATTAAATCTTAATTAAAATGTAGTCAATAAAGCAGTCAAGTAGGAAAAGCAATGGAGAACAGGGGTGTTATGGTTGATACACTGTGTCAACTTGGGGAGTCTAGAGGTTTGGCTGAGACTCAGCAGGAAGCCAGGGTGCTTACTTTGTATACCTCCTGAGCCTGTGGAAGAGGAGGGCGTGGAGATTATGTGAGAGCTACACGCCCCTTAGGTGGGGGTAGCCTGTTTACAATGTAAGGCAGGGAAAGAAGCTGCTTGCCGGGATTCCTCCCGTTTGCTCTGGCTGCTTTGCTGTTCGGCTGCCATTCCCCCGTTTGCTCTTGTTGCTTTGCTATCTTCTGCCTCGGAGCCAGCCAAGTATGGACTGAAACCTCCACACACTGTAAGCTAAATAAACCTTTCCTTCCTTCATTTTGGGCTATGGGTATTTTGTCTCAGCAATGAGAGAGAAGTAACCAAGACAAGGGGTGAGAAGTCAGATGTTGGAAGAGTGGAACGGAATACTAAGCAATGATGATTTGATAGAAAAGTAATGAAACCTAAACCAAAAGACTTTTAAATAATATTGGAAAAGTTTGGTAGTAGTGATTAGAAAGATTAATTCACAGAGTATTTTTTTAAAAATAATGAATTTTACTACATTCCAGAGATAAATATGCACCACTGTAGTCTGACACACAGTTAACATGCAGATCTCTACCATTATCCTAAGGCTACGAATCCAGCTTTAATGATGAACACACACATCTGTTTTGCACTTTTGTAAACTATAATGTGGTTTCTCTATGACTGCATAAGGAGTAATTAAAAATGAGGAAATTCCAGAAATAGAGGGGAGACTGAGTTTTTTCGTTACGACTCAACTGACTGTAGCACTTTCTCATGCCATCTCTACGGAGGGCTGTTCTGCTTGCACAACCCCACCAGCCCTTCTGCCTTGCCAACAGTCAGCACAGCTAGGTATACATACGGGAACTTTCCTTCTGTCGTCTGGTACTTGGCTGAGATGTGCTGTGGCTTCTTTCTTGGCATCTGCAATGATTAGCAAATGAGATCAGAATCTCTTGTGTCTTTCTGGTCATCTTATGGTGTCCTTTCTTCACTTCTTTCCACCAAAATCCCTCCCTACACCTGGTTCAGAAGTTCTAGGAAAGGTAAACAGGATTTTCCTGGGTTTAGAGACAGCATACATTGCCAGGGCTCTGTCGCTGTTTTGCCAGGGCGCGTCTTCCCAGTGAATTTTCTAAAATGAAAATCTGATGGTGAGACTTCCTGATTTAAAGCCCTTAAAGAGCTCCCTATTACCTGGGGGCAGGCTTTTTATATTTTATCTATAAATATCCTTTCCCTCTACAGCAAGTTTTTTAAAATTCTAATACATAGGAGACACTAATGCCATTTACTAATGCACAGGGTGAAAGTTCAGGTGTGTAACAATTACTGAATGCTTTTGAAGTAGAATATGTTAACAAACAGGAAACTTGAAATCAGATGCTACCAGTGATGGCTGCAGTCATAAAAGCCTAAGCACAGTTCATGACAGTGACTCTTCCTTAGAGTCTTGACAACTTGTGGACTTGATCACCCCTACTTTTTAAGGTCCTTCACTCTACTCCCATACTATCACCTAAACTAGTTTGTATGCCTTCATTAGGGTGAACTCCTTTAAGACAGATACATTTTCTTATCCTTTGCTGTATTCTGAAGGCCTAGCACAATGCCTAAAATAAAGTATACACAGTCAACATATGTTACAGAAAAAATGTAACCTCCCCCACAAAGCTCCAATTGCATTTCAATATTGGTTGACTGACCTGATTAAAATTTCCCTTGAGATTCTATATATTGCGAAATTATTCTTGTCCTGTACCCAAATGACTGTGGATTTTTAAATCTGTGAAGCTCAAATCTATGAGAGTTTTGTAGGAAGCCTAGAAAAAGAAGTCATGTTTGAAAAAGGGGCAAAGTAAGACGTTGCAAACAATTCTAGATGGGACCTCATCACCCTTTTCCCTTAGGGATGCAACGATAGCTCCAGTCTTTGCTTGCAGGGGAGAAGTACTGGTGCGTTTGCAAGGACATAGTCAGATTCAGAAAGGGTCTTGGACAGGGAGGCTGTGCTTACCCTCCTTAAACAGGAAAAGAGAAAGAGACTATGAAGAGTGTATTTTGATGTTGAGGGAATCGTTAGCACAGCATCCACTGAACCGCCAAGGAGGAGGTGAGCTTTTCCAGAAAAATTCATGTCAAAGTAAGGAAAAAGTTACTGGGACGAGTCACAGTTTTAGAGGAAGATCTGATTATTTCAAACCACAATGCTCTGGACATAAATCACTTAGGAAAATGCTGCATTTCTGACTACACTGCATCTGACTTTTATAGACACACCTGGCAATCTATTCAGTAAACCAGAATACTTAGTAACCGCAGAAACCTGTCTAGTGTCTACTGAGGTGGGAGGAACAACCAGTGAGCTGACAGGTCTTCATGTATAGAGAAATGACATGAACTAGTCAACTGGCTAATTAAACACACTGCAGACCATACCAGTGGCACCCTCCGGGGGTAAGAACCTGCGGTGGGATGGATGGGGCTGGTCATGCAGATAGCAGCCTGAAGTGATGACGGAGGCAGGAAACGGTCAGAAAGCACAACTGAAGCTTTTCCTTCACAGTGTCTATCTTTCATGTGACAATTTTTCCCTTACTTACAGGTATTTCTGTTCTGAGGTCTCCTGCAAGCGTATTCTTTTTCCCCACCTAGCTCATCCTCAGCCACCAGTGCTCCATGCAGCACTTGAGTTCTTCTTACCACCCCCCTTGTTTTCATCCTCTTGCATCTAATTCACTAATTCTGTGGTTAGTGTTTTATCCCTAAGTCCATCTTAAATCTCTACCTCTTTCCACCAATGATCTTTTTCTTGATGCTTTCAGAAATCCTTGGGTGAAATCTTCCTCTTTAATCTGCTTCACACACAGCACCCGGAGTGACCTTTATACTGCAAGCCCTGTTCCTCTGCTGCTCAAGGCACAGCTCATTCCAATGCAATGAGAGTAAAATTGAGACTTGTTACAACATCAGGAAGGTGCTTCCAGCATGAGTCCTTCTGTCTGTCTGATGAACAGGTCTGAATTTCTTTCAATTCCTCTTGAAAATTCCAAGGTCACTTTGTTCCTGACTGTCTTAAGAAGTATTAATATCCTGCCTAATTTCACCTACTCTCACTGGATTGCAAGTTATAGTCTTCAACAACAGTCTTTCCCCACATTTGGGTATGCTGCTGTGTTCTCCATACTGGGATACAAGCCATTAGGAAAGACACAGTTTTACTTTATGAAGTGAGAGAAAACTTGTAAACAAACACATTCACAAAATAAATACAAAGCGTGAGGAGACCAAGAAGAAATCCAATACAAGAACCACGGAATAGCACAGGCCCTTCAAGGTAGGTAGTCTGAGACCATCTAGAGATGACATTTAAACTCACATGGGAAGGAACAGCTGGAACCCCCCTCAAAACAGCAGAGGAGTTTTGTGGAAGAGTGACAGCACGTGACAGAGTCCAGTGAACTACTAGAGTTGGATGGAGGTGGTTAATAGGAGGAAGGACACAGGTAAGACTGCAGAAGGAGGAGGAGGTCAGACCGTTTGGGTGCTGAGTATGTCCCTTATCAAAAGTGTTCAATAAATATTTGGTGGGTTTTCATGAAGTGAGTGTACTTCAGCTGCAAAATTACATAGGCAATGATACCAAGGCCCTTAAGACTGAGAGAAAAGTCTAGATCTGAGAAAAAGCTGTAACTAGAAAAGTCTAGAACCGAGGATAAGTGCTCTTTCTGGTGTTACTATAGACTGTCAACTACCAATGAAGACATGGAGCATGGCTGCAGGGCTGCATCTGAAGACGATCTTTACAGATCCCATCACACACAGACTGAATGGGCCTGATATTATTAAATAATCTTTTATTAGAATGTGTTTTCTAGAGTCTGTCTTTATTCTAAAAGCAAATGCTGCTCTCTAACTAATCTTCCTTTTGCCTGTTACCCTCTTATTTTTTTCTATATCATAGAAGTAATATTCTTGGGAACACACTAAAATTCTCTAACATGGTGGTATATGCATGCTTGGAATCTGAGTAGTCAATTAAGAAGTATGAATTGCTCTGCAAAAAAGACCATGTATAGAGGCCGTGAAATTATATGACAGCCCACATTTACATAATCTGTATGACAGAATATTGTTGTCATTGTTCTATGTTATTGTTTGTTTTTTGTTAATGCCTTAATTAGGCACACAACATAAATTGTTATTGTAGATGTATGCGATATGCTGCATGTAGAGTTCACGAAAATCTAAGGTTTTAGACATCCGCTGCAGGTCTCAGAATGTATCTCCTGTGGGTAAAGGGGGATTACTATGCCATGTTAGGGCAGCCCTAGAAAACTGATACAGAGAGTGAACTTTCCTTCCTTGTCATTCACATGTTAAATACAGCGCAGTACTTGAAGTTATAAGGGAAATATACAAACCAATTAAGAATTAACCTAGAAAACCTTTATATTTTTTCTGGTCTTTACTAATATTTGATATATTTTCTAAAAACTCAATCGACACTTTCTAGCCAAACCAACAAATGAAGGTTAAGAAGTTGCCTGGAAGAAAAAACAGGTAGAACCTTTGTGCAAAACTTCAGGCATATGAATTAGCAGCCTTAAAAAAATATGATACCTTTTGATCTCAAGATGGTATGTCTAGAAAATTACCTTTGTTTTATATATACTGCAGTTTTCTATGGTCTGTAAGTGATCTTTGTAGTTTTAAGATCATGTGCCTACTATTGTAATTTTATTATTATTTTTTTTTTTATTTTTATTTTTATTTTTTTTTTGGTTTTTCTCCGGTACCAGGAACTGAACTCACGACCTTGCGCTTGCCAGGCAGACGCTTTGCCGCTGAGCTAAATCCCCAGCCCCTGTAATTTTAATATCATGTACCTACTATTAAATTATTAAATAATTTAATTATTTAAAACTGCAGTAGAATTTCTGGTCCACTCAGTAAGACAGAAAAATAATTGGAACAATCCCTGTAACAACATGCCTCAATTATCATTACTGAGAAAAATAATCTGCACATAGGAAATCCAAGGGTAGCAAGGCTAGCTTTTGATATCAGAAATCTGACCAATTAAGTTAAAATGCAAGTAACACTCTGATACATTATTTGGTATAGATGTAGTAGAAGAAAAACTTCATATCCTTATATAAAGAGATTTACTTACTAAGAAAAGTAAAGTTCAAAATTGAAATATACATGAATGCCAAAAAATAGTTTATGGTAAAAGATAAACATATGGCCAATGAAAACTGAGGTGAATAGATAAATATCTATTGAAAAATAATGGTAACATTTTCCAAAAATTAAACCGACAACTTTGTGTTTTGTTTAGGTGAAATACCCAATGTTGAAAGTTAGACAGTGACTGGAAGAATACAGTCTTTCTAGGCATAAGAATCTTATGCCTTTCTTAGGTATAAGAATCAGTAGCCTTAAAAAGCATGATACTCTTTGAACCTAATATTCCATATCTAGAAAACTGCCTTAAGGCAGAAATGATATCTTGAAGTATTGATGTGTGGAAGAAACACAGATCAATGGAAATGAATAGACAGCCTAGAAATTAACCCATTTATTTCAATAGACGTTTGACCAAACTGCTAATGTAATTAAAAGCAAAAAGAGTAGTTTTTAACAAATGAAACATCTGGATATACATAAGAAAAAAATGACCCTCTTACACAATACACAGTAACTAACACTAAATGAATCATAGACTGAGGTAAGAATTAGAATTATAAAACCTCTAAATAAAACAATAAGAAAAAATAATTAAGACCTTGAGATAAGCGAAGATTTCTTAGGATACAAAAATAGGAATCAAAGTCAAAAGATAGAATTGTTTCCCATCAAAATTAATTTCTGCTCTTTGAAAGGTAGTGTTAAGAAAATGAAAGACAAGCCTACCAGCTGGGGAAACATATATACAACGTATTCATCTGGCAAAAGGACTTGCATGGAGAAAATAATGAAGGAGTAGTTCACCTCAATAAGAAGAAGATAAATAGCCAAATTGAAAGGATAGCTGACCAGGCAGGTGTGATTCCAGTGCGGTACATTCCTGGCCCATGAATAGCTTACTAAAAAGGAGATATATTTCACTGAAGACATAAGTGGGCAGTATATACCATCACAAAATGCTGCATTTCATTAGTTATCAGTAAAATGAAAATTAAACCCATATGAGACAGCACTACATACCCAGTAGAATGATTAAAATAAAAAAGACTGGTACTATCAAGTGGTGGTGAAGATGTGGATTAACTAAAACTCTTGCACACTGCTGGTAGTGAAGTAAAATGTGAAAAGCAGCTTTGGAAAATAGTCTGGATGTTTTGTATAGAACTATACATCATTAAGACCCAGTGATTTTATCCCTAGCTTTCTAGTCAAGAGAACTGAGTACAAATGTCTGAACAAAGACTTCTATATAAGAAGTACTTATCTGAATTTAACTTGTAAAAAATCAACCCAAGTATCCAACTAATAGACCATCAGATATAGAAAATTAAATAATGGGTATTCAAATGGAAAATAATAGATAATTAAGTTGAAAATAAATCTGTAAAATGGTTAGATAAAAAGTAATTCTAGAGCAAATATAAATGACAATTTTAATGCAATATAAGAATTTTCAGTATAAGAAGGAACAGATTACTTGTATCATGCACCAACAGGAAGGAATCTCAAAAAGATCTCAGAAAAAAAAGAGTATAATTACATGCTTATATTTATATGAAATTTTCCAGTACACAAAACTCATCTGTATGCAGCTCAGCAGTTGCCTTTGACTAAGGAGTTAGTGGTGTTGATCACGAAAGAACTTAAGAAAACTGTTTGAGGACACGGAAAGTTTTGCATCTTGATTCAGGTGACTGTCACAGGTAGGTCTACACTTGTCACAACTCTTGGAACTACAGAGTTAGAGCAGTTCACCCTATCATCTATAAGTTACTCCTCCAAAGATTGGTTAAAAATTTAAAAGAAATTGTGCTAACAATTACACATCAGCATGTTAATTATTGCATTATTCATAATGAAAAATACACAGTGGGTCATGGCTTGTGTCTTGCTGTTCCCCTAAAGCCTCATGCACCTATAGGTTGAAGTTTTGAGAGATGGCTACATCTAGGGCATGTGATACTGGGATTATGGGTGCATGATTACTAAATCAATGATTGGTTGAGCATAATTTTATGTGTGGATAATGGGAAGACCCACCCTGGGTATTAGTGGCACCACCCAAAAGGCGAATAGCTTGGAGGGATATAAAGGGACAGAAAGAAGGCTTCTTCTTCTTCTTCTTCTTCTTCTTCTTCTTCTTCTTCTTCTTCTTCTGCTGCTGCTGCTGCTGCTGCTGCTGCTGCTGCTGCTGCTGCTGCTGCTGCTGCTGTTTCACTACTTTACTGCTTGCTGCCTTCCTGCCTTCTACTCCCCATGAATGGTTTCTCTTCTGTTATGCCCCTCTGCCATGTCACCTCATCTTGGAGATAGTCAACTATGAACTGAAACCTCTACAAACTATGAGCTACAACAAACCTTCCCTCCTTTAACTTTGGGTGGTGGGTATTTTGTCTCAGCAATGCAAAAATGCAAGACAAGATGTATCCATTTAAGAAAAGCATTAAAGTATAATTTACGTAGAGATCAATTCATTAAAATAATATATAATAGTAATATGAAAAAATACTTCTAAAGAAAAGGGATACACTTTTGTTTACTAGCTTAACTACACAATAAAAATTCTTGGCCAATAGAAAAAGGAAAAAAGAGAAGAAATAATTGTTGGCAGGATTTAAAACATTAACTGGCTGTTTCAAGAAAATGGATTCTTGATGTTTCTTATTTTCTTCTCTGTACTTGACCATGTTTCATCTTCCATACTATATCTACCTTTCTTTTCTAGTTGGACAAATAAATAATACAAACTATTTGAGAAAAACAAAATAAACATACAAAGCATCAAAGCAATTCTCTCTAGAAAAAACAAATGGATAATACTGACATTCAATGAAAATTTCAACCTTGTTACTAATCAAATAAGTACAAATGAAACAACAGATGCTTTTGTGACTAACAGAACAGCAAATATGAAATGTATGAAAACAACAAACTATTTGTTTTGACTGAAATGAGAATAACTACTGCTTGAAATGATTTTCTTCCCCTAGTATGTTATGGCACTATGCGTTGGTAGTACTTTTTCTCAAAAGCAATTTATAACATGCACAGAAAGTCCTAAAATCCCCCTGAGTCCCTGTGATATAACAATTGGACTTCTCAAGTATTATCCTTAGGAAATTTTCTACAACACCGATTGTATGCGCAATAATGTTGTGCAGTATTATTACAGTATTAGTGCAGTATTATTCATATTACAATAAAAGCAAACATACGAACTCTGTAAGTAGGAGAAAATTGTAAAATAATTTTGAAATATTTATTTAAAAGGTTATTCCATGAAATACATATTTATTTGAAAGGTTATTCCATATTTAAAAATTATAATTTTTTTTTGGTATTGGGATTAAATCTAAGAACTTCATACTGAGCTACAACCCCAGCCCTTTTGCACCTTCTGAGACAGGGTCTCACTATGTCACTAAATCACCCAGAATGGGCTTGAAATGGTGCACTCCATCTTAGCCTCACAGAGTGCTGGAACTGCACACCCTGATGATAAGGGGTTTGGCAACACCGGGAAATGTTTGTTTCTGTAACATTTGTTTAAAATACACCAGAACTGTACATAAGATACTATTTTAGCTACAATGTATATTTAAAAGAATGGAAAAATGTTGGAAGGAATATTCTAAAATACTTTTAGGTAGCAACTGGGAAGAATGATCACTTTCCAATAGATACATGCTCCACTCCTATACATTTTAACCCATTTCTCTACAGTGATACCTCTATTGTAGAACACTTCATTCCAAATTCATGTTCAATACTGAAAAGTTTGAGAACTGAACCTATTTTTCCCATAAGAAATAATGGAAAACCAAATAGTTGGTCCTGAGGCCCAAAAATTACATTTGTAAGTTCATTTTTCCCAGGACTTTAACAAATTTTGCAATGATTTCCTTCTTTAACTATCCTGGTTCCCAAATTTTTGCTACTAGCTTTACTGTTGGGATCACTAACTTTCTTTGGAGCTGTGGTGACTATATTTTATGCAAATAAAGAACACACACACAGACACGCACACGCGCGCACACACACACACGCACAATGAGGAATGCTCTAACGCGCTAACACAGGAACTACGTATCGTCTGCGTGACACTGGCCCTCAGACTGCAGCATCTTTGTGTCCCAGGCTAGGGGAGACAAGGGTCTTGGCTCATTCAGATTTTGTCAAGTTGGATTTTTGGTTGAGCTGTAGAGCAAAAGGTACAACACTGAGCAGATGTTTTTTTGAACTTTGCTATTCGAATAGTGGAACGTTTGAGCTTGGAGCAACAACTGAGGCATCGCTGTATTTGGAAAATAACAGGCACAAACTTAATTAACTTCTCCCAAGCAGGGTTCTGAAACTAAAATATGCCCAGACCAATGTTAATATGTTCAGGTAAGCAGCTGTTTGTAGTAGTAGACTCAGTTAAGTCTTGTAGTTTTTGCGATAATGAAAAGGTAATTACTTTTGAGACTCAAACTACTTCAATGCCTCGAGATTAAACAATTAGGCATTTTTAAAAAGTTAGACTTATCTATACGATGCTTACCGATATGCCTAGAACCTAAAGACTAATAAATATTTGTTACAATAAAAAAGTACTAAGGGCTGGGGATTTAGCTCAGTGGCAAAAGTGCCTGCCTGGCAAGCACAAAGTCATGAGTTCGGTTCCTGGTACCGGAGAAAAACCAAAAAAAAAAAAAAAAAAAAAAGTACTGAAAATGCTTCTGAGTATGTGAGTATACATAGACACAGAAGCAAACCTATACTTACAATATAAAGCGGCCTGCCAAATTAATCAACAATACATAATAAAATTTTAATTGTGTAAGTAGAGAAAATTGTGCTGAATACACACCCTTTTTTCAGTGGTCAGTAACTACAGCTCTTAATCTTTGGAGGGCAGAGGGAGTAAGTTATTTACTGAAATAAAAGTGCTGCCCTGTAGCCTTTCAGGAAAAAGCAATGGCAGTTTCTTAGGGACAGAAGGTGCTCCCCCTCCATCTAATCACAGCTGGCCCCAGGGTGCAGCTGTGAAAGTACAGACAGTAAAGAAACAATACAACCTGGGTTACCTTGATACCTTGTGAATAATTCATTAAGAAGAATCACCCTTAATAGCACAGCTATTTCCCCTTTGGCTTTATGCCTTATGTAGCAGCTACTCTCCGTTAGAGTAACATCCAGCACCTGGCCTCGCTGAGATGGCCTAGGGACAGCCAGGAGAACAGATGGACTGGATTAGAGATGCCAGTAGGTTAACAGAGCTACTGTTAGGGCACGGGTGGGAGTGAGGGCAGCTCTGGCTGCTTAGTCCTCTGAGCAGGAGAGATGCTCGCTGGGAGGGAGGGGGCATTTTCTGCAGGGATTAGTCTGAGTCAGAGGTCTGAAAAAGCAACTTTCCTACCTGATGGTCTCCTGCTGGGGTGCAAAGCACCAGTTGTGGAAATATGTTCCTGTGCATTTTCTTAATGCCAATCTTTAATTAAAAATCCTGCAGGAAGCCAAAATATATTATGATGGAAATCGAGGGTAGTGTGCTTAGATGTGGCAGGTCTTTGTCAGGGCATTCTCTATATAATTGTATAATATTGTGCTGGCCTGTGCAGTTGAAGGGCATCACCGAATTCCTTTTCCCTATTTCCCAGTAAGCCATATAAGGCAAATGGTAATAACCTCATTTTGCAGATGAGAGATCAGGGCACAGAGAGTTTAAGCAACTAATCCAAGTCCCCCAAGCAAGTGAGTCCTCGAAAATAAGCAGGGCCAAGCCCCCTTTATTACCCCTATGGGGTTGTAGCTAATAACTCCTTTAATCCAGCACTCAAACCATTTATAACATTATCTATGGTTTTTCCTTTAATTGAATAGGGTGCACAATAACCCAGCCCTTAGTAAAATCCATATCTAGCTCTGTAAACATTTAAAAAATCAACCTTAACAATTCAGTCTTCTTACCTAATGATATCTGCTTTCTAAAATTTCTATTTTGCTGAAACAGTTTATGATACTACCAACAATTACTGCTGGGTATCAGGATACATAAATATTTAATAATGCCATTAATTTCTGAAAGGGGAAAAGAGAACCTTGACATTAGGTTTAAATGGACAAGAAATTTATTCCCTCATATTTTGCCCTGATATTTAATTTGAGGTTTTGGGGTGGGAGCCTCACATCTATGATTGATTAGAATGTGACACGGCTTTCAAGGCATTTCTGTTCACCTTTAAATATGAGTGTCACTCCCTTCTGTGCAGCACATGAAAATTGGAATATTTAACTCTCGATCAGATCAGCGCCTGCTGACCACCCGTCTGTTGGACTTCTTACTTCATCTCTTCCCTCCTGCTTGTTTCTTGAATGCCTGGGAGATTTCACTTTACATTTCCTAAGACTGGTTCATTAAAATACTAATTTTAAACTGTAATTATCTGCTGGTTCATATCTGTGGTGAGCCGCAGTGGTGCTGATATCTTGTAACTGCAGGAGAATTTCACATCTGTTCTCATCCCCTGGAGCCTTAAATAAGAGTTACAGTAGTGCAGTTTGAAAGAGATGTAGGGAACTGTGTTTCAGGAAAAGCAACAAAAGCAGGCAGGAAGAATTGTAAATATGGTAAACAGACTCAATTGTGAAGCTATTCATGATAATACCGTCTGGGGGAAAAAGCAAAAGCAATCAAGTAGGAAGCATGCCAGGTAATCGTCCTCTTGTCAGGTTGGGAAGATTTTAAACTGCGCAATGGCTAATCTAATTGCAGGAGAATTTGCAATCTGCTGGCCCAGGTGGGATGGTAGTAGAGTATGGGGAGTGACTCCTTACGTCATCACAGAGCTCGATACCTTTAGCTTGGAGTGGCATCAACCGGCTGAAGGAATGCCCACTGGTAGGCAGAGCAGAAAATACTTCACAGATTTAAGGGATAAATAAGTGAGAAAGAAAAAAAGGCAAACTAAGAAAAATAGGAAAGGAAAATAAAAAGTTCTTGTAATAAAAAGATGGATAGGAAAGAAGAAGAGATGAAGGGAAGGAAAAACATATCCTAGGGAGGAGCAGCTATAGTTCTTGAGCACCAGCTATACACAAGACAGTGTAACAGTGTGATGGTTAAGGTGAATTGTTAACTCGATTGGCTTGAGAGCTGCTCGGAAATTAGTAAGGCACATTTCTGTGTTTGGGAAAGGGAAGTGCCCTTGTGGTCTGTGTTTGGTCCCTCAACGTTTTGTGTCTGCCATTGGTTCTCTGCTGTGCTTCCAGGCTACATAAAATAAGTATTTTTGTTCTAGTACATCCTTTAGCCACCATACTCCTGCCTTGGAACCAGCCATCCACGGACCAAATCTTCTGAAACCAGGAGCCAAGTAAACTTCTACTCCTTTAAATTGTTCGTGCCAGGTACTGTGTGAAGTGATGCAGTAGCTGATTAATTCAAGGAGGGCCTATCGAGAGGACCACTTGCTGAATTTATCTTAGGTACTCGATTTGGATCTCTGGGTGAGGAGGGAATTATCTGCTTTTTTACATGCGTTGGACAGATGAGAAAACTGAGGCTTGGTGAAATCAGATTCTGGGTTTGAAAATGGAATTAGGGACATTTGTTTTACTTCTATATGATTGCCACCCATCGGGCACACAGATTTTGTAGGGAGCAGGCCCTGCTGGCTGCTCATCCTGGGCGAGCAGAGGTGAAAGTACACATGTTACTCTGCTCTAAGGAACAATGAGTATGTAGAAATAATGGGACTACTCTTTGCAACACAGAGGGCAATTTTTTTTTACCATTTTCCAGAGACGATTGCTTCATTTTAAAAATATATTTTATATTTAAGTCCTAACTCCTATAAAATTATAAAATTGGCAATATCTTTATGTCTCCTACTCCTACTCATTCACTATCAGAAGGAACCACAGAAGGTTCAGACATTTTCTTGAATTCCTTCCTACCACCCACCCTCCTCCACACAACAACCTGCACAAAGAAAAACAGTCACAGAGGTGTAGTAATGAATAAGGTCAGAGGTGCAGACAATTTCTTTGACAGAATAGTAAGTGCTTCACATCCAGTATAAAATGCTTCTGCTTTTGTTTATATATGAGAAGTAAAGTGTTAAGAAAAAGAAAACAGAAAAAAAGAAAAAAGTAAGAGTTCTTTAACTCTGAGCAGACAAATAGGTACTTTAACAGTGGCCAAAGCAAAGGAAGTAAGAAATTCAGGAAAGAAGAAGGGCAAAAGAACATTTCTATTCTTGATGTAAAAAGGTAAAACAAAGGAGGCCAAAATCAGGTTTCCAGAGCTAAATCAAAGGACATTTTTATTGACAGATTAGTTTGAAATATCGTCTAGGAAAAATTGTGCTTCAGTTCTTATTCATATCTGTCCAACAGAATGGGCCGTGTTCTTTCCCCTTTGTTAAATAAAAGTATTTAACTCAAGAATTTAAAGTCCACTTTTCTTTTCTGTCTCCAGGACTCAGGAACTAGGCTGTTCATAATTTACCTAAATGAGTAAGCATAATGTTTCAAGTCTTAAAGCAAGAAAATAAAGATTCAAGATTTCCTGTAGATACAAGAGGCATAATATTTAATGCTTCAGAGATGATCAGTGAAAGAAAACATTACGGCTATACATGTCCTCTGAGGGTCTCGCTAATGAATGTCTCCCAGCCACTGTTGAAAAATCATCAGCAGCATCAGTACCAACTTCAAGACACTGCACAGCTGACAGATGGTTGGAGGGATAAGGCAGTCTGTGTAAGATTAAAACAATAAGTCTCAGTAACTTTTATGTTTTGGTATGTACATTTGTTTGTTTTGAGACAGAGTTTTGCTATATAGCTCAGACTGGCCTTGAACTCACTATGTAGCCTAGGCTGGCCTCGAACTTGTGGTAATGTTCCTGCCTCAGCCTTCCAAATGCTGGGATTACAGCCATGTGCCAACAGGCCTGGCTTAGTCCCTGATAACTTAAAAGCAGCAGTCCACAGCTCTTTCCAGCCACTTGAGTACAACTGTGAGATCAATTCTGGAGGTTATTCTCAAGAAATCCAGGAGGCATGTGACTAGTGAAACCTAGCACAGATTCTTTTTTTTTTTTTTTTTGTACTGAGAATTGAACTCAGGACCTTATGTTTGCCAGGCAGGCGCTTATGCCACTGAGCTATACCCTCAGCCCCTAGCATAGATTCTAAATACACCAAGTTTTAAGTAAGAACAGTTTTTATCATTACCTCTTGGTTTTAAAGAAGGTTTTCCAGATTTCTGTGTTGGTTGCAACATTTGGGACATGACAGTGATTCTTTTATGTACATTTTAATGGATTTCTACTGTGATGATACAGCTGTTATAAGGTAATAGTATGGCAAACAATCTTTTCATTGAGAAACATTTATTGAGAGTATATCATGTGTCCACTTTTATTTATCCTCCTTAAAGGTGGGATATGGGGATATTTTTATTTATTTATCTATTTTGTTTTTTTTCCGGTATCAGGAATGGAACTCACGACCTTGCGCTTGCCAGGCAGGTGCTGTGCTGCTGAGGTAAATCCCCAGCCCCTTACTGGGATATTTTTAAACACAGAAAGAATGGGCCTTGCTGTAAATTTATAAAACAGTTGGAAGCCAAAGTTTTTTTCTATATTACTCCACACATGTGACTTTATTACATTACATATCCAGAATATTTTAGTGGTCTGCATGCATGCTAGTTACACTGCCCTTGTCCACATCTAAATGTGAGTCTACTGAAAGCAAACTGTGGATCTGAGTCACGTCTGTCTCCAAGGGTATGAGATGTAGCATATTTGATAAAGGCCTAGTATTTTCTTACATGCAATGAATACATTCAAAGTGAAAGACAGTGGTCCTAACTAAAAAGTGTCCTCCTCAGGCCAAAGTATAAAATATAAGCGGAAGTGTACAAAGTTATAAGGCAGGCAGTGAGTGTCTCTCTAAGCTCATAGATCATCACTCTGGCTTCAAGTTAAGATTAGTGCTTCTTAGGGTGGGAGCTACAGGCTGTCACAAGTCCAAGATAAATATTTCTGTGTTTAGAAACTTTTGTAGCAATTTGACTTTGCAACAACATCCAGTGGTATGATTTTTGCACTTTACAAAAACATCAGATTTGAACTTAAGACAAATAACAATAATGGGTCATTTACACAGATGATTTGAGAAATATCATCCTAGAACATCTGTGTCACTATAGACCAATTAAATCAGCAGATAGATCCCTGAGCATCTCCAAGATATTCAGCTCCTCAGGGGACTCCAATGGGGTGATGCTATTAAGTCAGTTGAATAACTGGTTCAGCACAGGTCTGGCTGGGCAAAAGCTTCTACTACATTGAGCTGAATCTAAGGTCTGAAATATGGTTGATCTCAAAGGCATTTGCGTGACATCTGGGTACACCTCCTTCAGTGTTTTATATCATTTTCCTATTGCTAAATACCATAGTCTATTAATAAAGGCTTGGGTTGCATAAGCACCCTGGAAAGCTTATGCAGATTTGGAAAGCTTTCACCATATTGATGATTCACAACTTTAGTTTATTTCCAACTAAAACTTTTCCATACTTGCTAACCATATATGCTTTATCCTCTGATTGTGGTGTCTTTTTTTGTGTCCAAGTGCCAGACCTTGAAAACATTCCTTTTAACTTTCTGCTTTCTGGATTTGGCCCATCATTCTAGTCTGCTGAGATTCTTTTGAATCTTGTCAGCCAACATATTCTATCCTCTGAGGCTCATGCCACAAGCTAATTTAATAAGTAAGACTTTGTGTGCCCTTTTAAAATCTGACCTTGTCAAAAAGGTTCCCTGCGCAGTCAAGCTGATTACTATACTTACTTTCTCCATTTCTTTCTTACTGAAATAATTTGTGATGGCAGTCACAAATCTATTGTCCCAAGATGCCAGGCCTGTTTCATCTCAAAAAGCCTCATGTGTGGCTCGGTGTCTGTCTTGTCTATGACTACACATAGCCTGATACACGGGGCATTTAATAAATACCTTTAAATCAGATAATTTTATTCTTTTTCTGGCACAGAAAAAGGAAGACCAATCTGGAAAATAACAACAATATGAGATCTACTGCCATACTCCCCAGCTGTCAAAAATGCTAACCACTACACAAGTCTCATTAAAGACAAAAACCCAAACTTGAGAGAATAGCAGAAATGAATTAAGTCTGAGTAGGTTCCTGACCATACAATTGCACTAGAATTATTTCTTACATCAAGATTTGAATATTGCAGAAGAATGCACTAATTGCTTAATTCTAAAAATAATTTCATTAGCGGAGGCAGATGTAATATGATTAACTATGCAAACTAGTGCTGTATTCACTGAAAAAATCCTAAGCCATCCCATTTAGCAATTTGACTAAAAATCATTAATAAATTTCTAAGCAACTTCATTTTCCCTCCAAAATCTTACTGAAAATTCTTGAAAGAAAATAAATGTCGTTTAGTTTGGAATATTCTACACAGCAGTCTAGAAATAGGCCCAAACTAATGTGAGGTTTAGTGATTATTCTTTGAATGTTGTTCTAAATTAAGGAGACAAGTTGACAAAAAGTTAACTACTGTGAACTGGAAAACCTCCAATTAAGTAGTTGGATTCCAAGTTCTCCTTGGCTCAAAGGCTGGAGGACATTTATCAAAGCTTAGGAGAATCATGGGTGAATACAAGCGCTGGCTTAGACAACAAAATACTGATTCACCTTCTTCATGTTGGCAAAAGATACTCTGCCCGCAAACCGTAACTGTGTCCATGCATACACAAACCCATCTGAAGCAACAACAAGGGAGCATTTAAATTTAGGACAATTTTTACAGCCCAAGCTGTATTTTCTGGCATGTTACCAACTATGGAGTTTCACAATCCAGCTCTTCAAAAATTTCCCTGGTCCACATGTGTATTCCAGCAGCAGAAACTGGCAGTGGAGCTCACGCCAGTCAGGGAGGGTTCATGTAGGTCCACAGGACTGACTCTGAGCATCCCTGGGGGCCGTAGGGTGCAGTCCCCGTTGGGTTCCACCCTTCTCAGGACAACGGGGCAGCTGGCCTGAGGGAAAGGCAGGCCTCTCAGCAACCCGCAGGCACAGACTGCATTCTCTCTTAGCCATAATGCGCTACAGCAGCCTTTGCAGCTTCTCTTTGTATTTTTTAAGAAATTTGTTTAGAATAAATTATATATGTAACATATACCACAAGAAAAAGAATATATATATTATATATATATATATAAAGCAGTTTTAGATTCACAGAAAAGTTGAAATAGATTTCTCATATACGCCACTGTTCCTCCACATGTACAATTTCCCCTATATCAAAATCCTCCACCAGTGTGGTTTGTTTATTGTAATTTATAAGCCTACACTGACACATCACTATAATTCAAAGCCCACAGCTTGCATTAAGTACTCCCTCTTAGTGGTGCATATTCTACAAGTTTGGACAAATGTATAGTGATACGTATACAGCTTTCTAGTATCATGTTGCCTCCCTCTCCCTAACCCCTGGCAACTACATGTCCTTTTACTGTCTTCGTAGCTTTGCTTCTTCTAGAATATCATACAGTTGGAATAATTCAGTAGGTAGCCTTTCCCTTTGTAATATGCATTGAAGGTTCTTCTATGTGTTCTCATAACTTG
The DNA here is from genome assembly GCF_000276665.1 of Chinchilla lanigera. Classification (NCBI taxonomy): domain Eukaryota; kingdom Metazoa; phylum Chordata; class Mammalia; order Rodentia; family Chinchillidae; genus Chinchilla; species Chinchilla lanigera. The sequence continues at coordinate 5,732,813 of NW_004955440.1, forward strand.
ATAGGTCATTTGTTTTTAATATGGAATAATATTCCAGTTTTCAGATGTGAAATAGTTTATTCTTCATTTATCTAGTGAAGAACACCTTGGTTGCCTCCAAATTTGAACCAGTTTTATGTAATTTAGTGGCATTAATTATATTCACAACGTTTTGCAATCATCAGCACTATTTTTTACCCTACTTTTCTATCGTTGGCCAGTGAGCAATAACCCTTATTACTCCAGGCCTAATAATCTCCTTTCTGTCTCTCTGAGTTTGCTTATCATGGATCTTTCATAGAAGTAGAATCACACAACACTTGTCCCTTGGTAGCTGGCTTATATTACTTAGTATAATGTTCCCAAGATTCATCTATGTTGTAAATATATAAAATTTTCATTCTTTTTGTGTATGAATATTTACCTCTATACATGTACCTTGTTCAGTTTATCCATTCATCTGTGTATAGACACGCATTGATTACACCTTTGGCAATTGTGAATAATGCTCTAAAGAAAACCGGTGGGCAAGTATCCACCCGAATCCCCTTTTCCATCCTTTGGGTATACATCCAGGAGACGAACTGTTAAGTCATACGGTAATTCTATACAAACTTTCTGAGGAACCACCAAACTTTTCCACAGAAGCTGTACCCTTTTACATCCCCACCAACAACACAGAAGGATTCCAATCATAACTTTTCTTGAGATCTAAACAAAGTGATTGTCTAGTTCAAATGAGGGTTAAGTTGAAATTACCTGGCCTATTGATTAACTGACAACCTTACTGCACTCCTGATTCTGTTAGATAAACTTTACTATATTATAATTTACCCTTCTCAGACCTACAGTCCTCAATTGGAGTTCCCCTTACTGAGATTTGTTTCTTTGCCTTGGGACTTCATTTGTCCCCCACTGAAGTAACCTCAGTTCATTATTCCCCGGTTTCTACTCTGCAGAAGGTGTTCAGCCTGTCTCTTACTCACCATGGTTCTTTACCTAACAAACCTCTACAGGGCAAGCTGATCACTTATCCAAGATGGCATTTTGAGCCATCCACTCTCTCAGTCTTGGCCCTGTCCATCTGGCCCTCAGAATTTCGTGCTGATATCTTCCCTGCTGCCTACCGAACATTCTTCCCGTGTCCACCTTCCTTGGGCCAGCTCATCCCTTGCCAAAATGAGGCAAAATGATCTGACTTTTTTTGTCTTACCTACCTTATTGCTGGAACAATTCTATTTTAAAATCCTAGCAAAAGAAAGGCTGGAAATCAATGGATACTTTAACAGAAGTTTCCTTCCCCACTTCCTGCACCTGTACCTTCCTTTCATTCATCCATTTCACCCATCTTACTTGCAGCCGTAGCTACCTCATGACAGTGGCTTCCAAATTTATGTTGACTTTAAACTGTACTTCAATCCCATCGGTCTCATTAGCTGCATAGTATATTGTTAAATGCAAAGAGCCTTTTATCTAAGGCTCCTTATCATTTGTTAAATTCTCACTCAATACTGTTCACAAGTCTAATTCTAGAGTTCTAGGTAATCACAATGGCCAAGCCCACATTTACCATTATATCTCCCCTTATTTCCTGCAAAAGTCTTCTCTCCAGCTCCTGCTTGCTTGGGGTGCAGATCCCTTTGTATCTAGCTTATGATTCAGCTTTTGTGCTTTCCACTCACTGTGGTCTTTTATTTAACAACCTGTACAGTTTGTTCAAAGATAGAGTTTCCATAACGGCCAGCAGTGAAATGTATATACTTGGCTGAGTTCACCCTGTACTATGTGACTCACAGTTTGCTTGATCTGGGGAGTGCTTATAAGCATGGCATGTTCTCAGAGGCAAATGGCTGCCCCCTGAACGGCACTGAGGTATTCACCAATGTTAAGGGCTTAGCCTCATCCAGTAGGCCCGGAAGCTTTGGAACAACACACTCTGGGTAGAATTGTTTCTCAGGAAAGGATGCACATTAACTGACCTTATGGAACAGATGAGTGTTGCACTATAGACAGTCCGTAACTTAATTAATAAGGACAGCAATAAGCTACATAAATGGAAACGTGTGTGTTATATTGGTAGAAGAACACTTCCCTTGGGAATAAGAGCCAGCTTCCTACAGAGTGTCTAGTGAGTACAGGATCAAAAGAAATTGCTCGCTTCATGAACTGCATTGGGAAATTCTCTGTTACAGAGACTGCCTTGCTCACACCCTTAGACCAATCATCACATCCCATTTCTAGACTTTGGAGTTACTTCTCACCTCTGCTGACCACTTTCTGGTAAAACACTATTTTACAATTTCACTTTCAACAGCAACAACGCGAGTTTCACAACTTTATCTTCCATTTTGAGTCATTAAAGTGACTGTGGTATAAGTTTGTTTTTCCCAAATTCTGCAGGAAGACACTATCTCTGCCTTATCCCCAGACCAATTTCAACTACTGTAAATACATGCTTGGTTGAATCTTTCCATTGTGACTCCCAGTGTTCTTCGGGGTTACTTTACTATCTCTTCACACGGTTACTCTGTGCTACTCATCACAAGCTGCAGTGCAATCTGAGTACTTGGGTTCAGCTCTTATTTCCATGTGTGATTGGAAAAATCTGTGAAGATTCCCTGCCCATGGCTAGCACACAGTAGATATTCAGCCACTAATATTAAAAGGTGTACAGACTAGCCCAATAAAAATTCTGTGATAAACTCCCTCTACTTTCTCCTGTTGGGTATGTCTGCCATTAGTGATCGAGGCTATTTTAAATCTTCACTGTTCAAGAAAATGTTCAGAATGTAAAACAATTAAATACCTGCAGCCTTAAATAGTTGCTGTACAGCAACAGACCCTGCTAACTCTATGCCATTCAGGATTCGAGACCATTCAGGATTAGTTCTGCCTACCGGGAAGCTCTTCTTACACGGAGCTAGCATGGGGCCCTTGACTGCAGCCCTTTTTTAAAAAATTTTTATTTTAAAGAAAATAGTACCAAAAAAAAGAACAGTAGCAAAATACAAACAAAATAATGCAAAGACATTAAAAATGATAGGGGGTTTCAAACCAAATGATAGGGATTAACAATAGCTGTTATATTACATATTGTTGTCTTCAATGAACTTGCTCAGATTACCAGATGTAAGAGTAGATTCTGATTTCAGTCTGACTTCCCTAGATTCAAGGAACAAGCCTCAAATGCCACAGGTCTGCATGCTGAATTCTCTGAGATACGCTGTTGACCCAACTGGCCGGAAGAAGAGATCCTTGCACATTGGGGAACAAAGGCTATTTATTCCCTGTTTGTCTAAGAAACTTCCAAAGAAAGAGAACCCAAATAAAAGCTGAGTGAACTTCTACTTAGTATGGTGCTGGGCTATCCGGTGTACTCTGTATTCATCTATTGATTTTAGTGAGGGAGTAGAATGAACAGGGAAGGATAGCATGAGAAATATACAATCCTTTTCAAGGACTGGCTTTAACAGCACCTAAATTTAACCGTAGAAAAAATATATTTTAAAATATTGCAAAACTGGTGCAGGACAAATCTCCATTTGCATAGACTCTGAAGAGAATTTCATCACCACGAGTGTTCTGTGTTGAACATATAAAAGGACCAGGATGAGACTGAGGCACAAGGGACCTTTCCCAGCCTTTCATTTCCCACCAAGTCACAGTGCACCGGCCCGGGATCCAATGGGTTTCTAGCGAATCTTTCTACTTTCAGTGTGAATTACGGAACAATCCCCCACATACCGATTTTTATCTCCTCACAAGATAAATTTTAGATACATTAGCACATGCTTATTCAGTGCCCCACTCTCAAATTATGTAAAAAAATGAATGAAAATCTGGTTATAGTTTGTGGAACAAAGCAGGCAGGAAAAACCAGCCCAAATTCTTTCTTTCTTTTTGGGTTGTTACAAAAATGTAGGAGCTTGACTATATATCCTAGTAATTAGATATACATAGACTACTCATTTTGTCTCAAAATTCATGATGGAATAAATTAAATTAATTTTACAATCTTGCCTTTTTCTCTTGCTGTGTATATATCTACATACTGGGGCAGAAGACACCCTAAGTAAAAGAGCTAATAAAAGCTCCATATCAGATCAATCAGCATGATTTTTTTCATATTATTGGTTCCCTATTTTAAAAGGATTCATTCATTCATTTTTAAAATTCATTCCATGAATATTTATTAAATGCCTGGCAAGTACCCCACCTCATACTGGATGTATCCTTGTTTAACCGATGTTCATATCCTGAACATCTTTGAATCTCTAGAAATGAAGTGAATATTTTCATATAAATATAGGGTCTCCCTATTCCCAGAACCTGGGGAAGGATCCTGGAGTCTTTCTGAAAAAGATATACCACTGATAGCCCCTTAGATTCTCCTATCAGAGAGGCAGGAAGCAGGCTGTGTTTACTCCCTCAGATTTACAAATGATACATTTTTTGCAACTGTCCTGATAAGGAAGACATGTGAGATACTGAAGAGTCAAGTTCATCTTCTGAGATTATCTGTTTTTTTTTTTTTTTTTTTTTTTTTGGTTTTTCTCCGGTACCGGGAACCGAACTCACAACCTTGCGCTTGCCAGGCAGGCGCTTTTGCCGCTGAGCTAAATCCCCAGCCCCTCATCTTCTGAGATAATGGTGCCGATTCATTTGAATTACTTTACTTTCACTATGTCTTCCCACTAAATTTTCTGTTTGTTGCAACAGATTAACGTAAAAGAATGCAAGAAGGAAAATCCAGCATCTAAAAGCAACTAAATAACATGCTAAAACAACCTGACTTGATGTCAAGTATACATTTCAAGGATGTGTATATATATATATATATATATATATATATATATATATACATATTATATATATAATTGCTGATGCTCATCAGCATCAGTTCTATGATTTCTACAATTTCTTTATCCAGAGAATCTGGAAATTAGAGAAAGCATTACATATGTATAACAGAACCAGTAAACTTACTTGCAAACTTATTTAAAAGGCTTATTAATATTTTTCACACTTTTTAATGAAAATATGCAAAACACTGAAGTCAAACAAATTAATTTGAAAATTAATTAGAGATGTTAGAAGAGATGTTGGATTAATAATGTGAAAGAGTCCAGAGAGACTTCTTGTCAAATTAAGATGATGCTAGTTTATCTCATTTTATCAAATAAATTCTTTCATTCCATGCTCATTTACTTTTGATATAATCATTCATGGCTTTGCACTATATTGCTAAAAATATTTCAGAAAGATAACTGCTTCCAGCAATATGTTGCACCAGGTGTTGTTCTGCAAGACTCATCTGCTATGGAAAGGACCCTGGTTAGAACATGCTATTTGATGATAATAAAAACTTAAACTATAAGCTGTTCAGACCTGAAACTAGTAGGCAGATGACAGGGGAGTAAAGGGCTGCCCCGGAAGACTATGTCTCACACTGTGACACAGTAATTTCAGTACTGTGAATGAGCCTTCGACCAACAGCGAAATGAACTGGTTGGACCTGAGGTTTTCAAAGGGGAGTATGCTCTTAGGTTGATGGAGACCTCTGTTTCACGGTAGAGATACATGCAAATACTCTCTTGGAAAACATCTCCTTGGGTCCTCACAAAAGAACGAACAAAAATGCACACAGATCACCAAATACAAGGGAAAGCAAGCTCCCTAAGAATCAGAGATCATGACAAAGAACAGACTCTCCCCGCTCAAGCACAACAGACCACAAAACTGTCAGATACAGAATATGTATGAATTATGTAGGCAAGAGGATTGCAGGCTTGAACCCAATCTGGGTAACTCAGTAATTTAGCAAAAGCCTGTCTCAAAATAAAAAAAAAATAAAAAAAAATTTAAAAAGGACAGAGGCTCAATTCCCAATACTGAAAAATAAAAGAAACACTATCTTACAGATAAAGAAGAAAGAAGGGATTATGAGAAATGACCATAAAGACTATAAAAACCTAAAATGCAAAATATATCTGGGATAGAAAGGTAAAAGTGCTCGTTGGAAGAGGAAGAACGAATAACAAACACACCTGAAGACAATATCAGCATAGAAATACACAAAGATGGAAGAGAATGAAGAACAGTTTGAAAATGTGAAAAGAACAGAAAAGTTCCAGCATGTTGTTGGAGGCCACTATGAAGTGGCTCTGAGCTGGATTTAATATTGACCAATTGCTTTTCGTGTTTACTTGTGAGTTGTCTGAAGCTTAGGCACCTTGTCTAATGGGCAGAAGATGGGCAGTGGACTCAGTAAGTAAACCTCTGTGAGTCACTGGTCACCGTTGCGGCCTGTACTGGCCTGTGAAGCTGTGACACCTTAAAGGACCAGATAAGGCCACAGCTGAGGACGTTTGGCTCCAACCCCAATTAACTACAAGGAGACTGCAGCTGCAGGTCCCACACTCTTACAGTAAATACCAACCTAAAGATAAGTAGTTCTCCTGACTGACATAACTTACTACTTGGGAAAATTCTCCCAAGGTCTTGCGAGATTCCCGTGTTTTCTCGAGTATCCCCCTCCTTTGTTTGTAAACCAAATAAACACGGGTTTCCCAGAGAAGTCTTTGTCTAAACTCAGAGAATATCAAAGCTGGAAGAGAGTTAGTCCCTCCTGGAGCCCTGAAATCATTTCAATTGTCTCATTTATTTAAGCCTTCGCTGTCCACTCCCTTGGGAGATTGTGGGCCTGATCAGCCCAGAATACCTAAAGGTTATTTAACCCAATAGCATACGTTTAGTGAGAATCTCAGGAAGTGAGAATACAGTAGGGGAAAACAAATATTTGAAAGGGTAGTACTCGAGAGCTTTGCAGAACTGATGCAAATGGCATGAATGTACACATTGCAACCCAATGAGAAAACATAAGGATTTCCACATATTCATGCATCATAGTGAAATTCCTAAACATCATGGACAAAGAGGAGGTGCAAAATCTGGAAAGGAAATTTTGGGCATAATATGAGTTGTTCATCAGTCATGGTGACACTGTTATACTTTGAATTGTTGGAATACTTTTCCAGACACACTGAAAAAATTATATTTCTTGTTAGATCCACCACAGTCACTTTGTCCTTTGACATGAATTCCTGTATATTTATTATAATTGACTGTAGGTAATAGCTTTCTTGGTACATAAGTTATTATCCCCATTAAGGTACCTAAGTTATTATTCCCATTAATCAGACTTAGAATTCAATTTTCACTCCCAATTCAATTTTAGAATGATTAGCTTATTTCATACCATACACAAAAACCACTCAGTTCGGTTATTCAGAATGGTGCTCTTCAAGCCTAGCTGAAACTTAGAATTACTTAAGGAACTTTTACAGAAGACCACTTCCTGTGTCCTTCCTCTAGAAATATAACTGGTTATTATGTGGGTCCATAAGCAGCACTCTAAAACAGTATTAAATAAAGTAAAGCAAACACAATATTGTGACAAGATATAACCACATGGACACACCCATTATGTGGGGTTGTTTACCAGGCATTTTCTCCTGAGGTGAAAGGCAGAGCACAAGTGTCAGTGGTCAAGTGTGTTAGAGGTAAGTTTCCCCGGGGGTGCAGGGACAAGGCTGGGAATTCCCTCAGTGGTGAAATGAAAACGATTCTGCTTGTGGCGGGGGTCTCCTGAGACAGAGAGAGTTGCTTCCTTCATGTTTTCCTCCACTTTTTGAAAGTGACATCAAGATTCACACAAAGATTCTGTTTCTCTTTTCTTCTAGGTCCACTTCATTCATAGTAGGGATTCTAGCTTGGACCACTGTCTGATACCAGTTGTGAGCAGTTAGGAAGTGGGGGCATGGCAGGAGGTGAGCAGAGAGTGAGTTAATGAAACTTCATCTACATTTACAGCATCCATTCCCCATCCCCCAAATTACCACCTGAGTTCGACCTCCTGCTGGGTCACGGCTGATTAAATTATCATAGGACCTAGAACTCTACTGGGAGGGAGGGAGGTTGCCTGCTTCTTGTAAAATTTTAATCCTGAACCCACTCCCATTCTCTTACTCTGTGCACCAATGGAAAAAAGGCCTTACATGAAACCAGTCCGTGGTGCCAAAAGATTGGGGACCACTAGTTTACAAGACCCCTCTTGGGGCACACTGGCTACCTATTCATGAACTTTGGGGCAAGGGCAGAAACTCTCCATGTCAGCTAGTGAGGGTATAGTGTTTGTCTAATGATCTCCTTCTGCCTCTCTCCTCATTAGTTTGTATACAGAATTTCTTAGGAAGCTATATGGAGAAAAAGATAGCTCACATCTGGTGTCTCTGGGCTTAGTTTTTCTTATTCTATTTTCTCTCTCCAAATTTCCTTATTCTTTTCTAGTTAAATGCTATTTTCCCTTTTTTTCAGTAGCAATATTATATTGCATTGCCTTTATGTAAAAAGAGACCTTGAGGGATGGGAAGGAGGTAGTTGTTATGGACTGGATCTGCATTGTGCGGAAACCTTAACCTCTCCCCACCTTGTAGGAAATGAGTCTTAGGAAACGAAGCCATTGGGGGGTAAATTTAGATGAGATCAAGAAGGTAGAGCTGAGTGATGAAATCAGTGTCTTTTTGAGAAAACGAACACTGCAGCTTGTTTTCTCTGCCATGTGAAGGTTCGCTGAGAAGATGGCTATTTATAAAGTAGGAAGAAGGCTTTCTCAAGGCACTGCATCTGATACACCTTTGTTCTTGGTCTTCCTGGCCTCCAGAGTGATGTGACGAAAACATCCCTGCTTAAGCCATTCAGGCTATGGCATTCTTGTAGCAGGGGTCACAGACTATTAAGACAGCAGGTATGCAGTCCTTTTGCAGACACTGGTCCGTGTTACCTTGACTAGGTCCCTATGATGAGATCAGTTCCACCAAATTCCCTGAGGCAGCTCCAGCCCCTGCTACAGAACACAGGGACAGCTGTGTGATGTGGTAGAAGACACTATGCAAGTGCAGGAAAATAAAAACCCACTTAAAAATTCTATATATTCTTTTTAGAAAAATTTGTGAGTTTGTTTTTCTGACAAGCAAATTAAGACATATTTTTAAAAAATTAAAATGCAATTGCTAAAATAGACTACCAGCTATCATAATAGAATCAAAAACTATATTGCTAGTTTAGAAGCTCCAGCAAAACTGTTTTCATTAATCCAAAAGAAAAGCCAAAATCAAAAATTAAAAATAATAGAAAGAAGAAGAGAGGGAGGGGAAAGGTTTAGCACTGGGGAGAGTGGGTCCCAGGCTTTGGGAGCTGACTCAGAGTTTACAAGATGAGAACAAATAAAAAAGCTGGAGGGGACATGGGAGGTAACAAAGGAAGATAAAACAGTGGAAGAAAATATCTTACGCTGAAGAAAACATAGATCCTTCATAACAGAGGAAATCTAAAGAAAAGTGATGCAGATGAAAACATTTCCATACTATTGAAATTTCTGAAAAGATAATTTTATAAAGTAGAGAGGAAATAATGATTGTTACGGTTTGTGTTTGGGTGTCCCCCCAAAGCCTCATGCACTCATGGGGCGGGCTTCTAGAGTTTGTGATTAATTCATGATCCAGTGCTGGGATGATGGGTGTGAGTGCTGCACCCGCCCTGGGGCAGGCAGTCTGCATACAATGTAACAGAGGGAAAGAGGCTGTTGCTCCTCCCTTTTGCTCTTGTTGCTTTGTTGTTTTCTGCCTCCATGAACTGTTGCCCTCTGCCTTGGAGCCAGCCAAGTATGTACTGAAACCTTCACAAACTGTGAGCTAAGTAAACCTTTCCTTCCTTAATTCTGGGCACTAGATATTTTGTCTCAGCAACAACAACAACAACAAAATAACCCAATGATGTCACCTTTAAAGGAAAGAGAATGAGATTAACAGGCTTCCTACCAGCAGCGGGGAGCAGCGCAACTCAAAGGAGCAATGACAGAAACAAGCGTACACTCACTTAGTGTTGACTATGGATTTTAAACTCCAGGTTTACAGGACTTTACGTAGCGTTTTCAGTCACACAACCACCTTCACGCAACCCACAAGAATGTTATTCAATAAAGCTTTAAAACAAAGCAAAGAAAAAGAAAAAAATACATCATGAACCACAACACTTGAGCCACTCAACAACACGAGAAGAAAGTGCAAAAGAAATTATGCAGAGAAACCACTCAGACCTTTGTGATTGGGGAGTTGTCCTTTAAGTGTCCAGAGATTAGGATTTTACCATTATATTTGTCTTTATAAATTCAACAGCATGACTTGGTTCTGTAGCAGGTGTTAATAAGAGTACAGCTCTATTACTGCTTTACAAGTGCAGCTTGAAAGCTTTGAATTAACCTATAGAGTAAACATGGAAAACATAATCACCGTCACAGAACAGAACAGCAGATGAAGGGAAGTAAAGAAGACATGGTGTAAACTCATTAGAATGCATAGTTCCCAAATAAGCCAGCCAATAGTTCTAAAGTGCAAAGAAAAAAAAAGGATAGTGTAACTTAAATTTTAATGGGAAATCAAAAGAACTATAAACAGAAGCTTTTTTTGTTCTTTCTTATGGAAAGAATTTGGAGACAGAGTGGATTTAGCCTGACTTTGAATTTTTGATCCATACTGTTTGACTTTAAAAACTGTATTAAAGACTTATCAATAAAGTCTTACTTAAATAAAGTGAAACAGAATCATATAAGAATAGTACTTAACCTTTGGAAAGAATGAGATATGCCTGTGTATAATTTTGTGGAAAGTTGTTCCTCATTATAAGTTTAATGTACACAACAGAATTTACAAAATAGTAGGTATCCTTCCCATTCAGATGAAAAGTCTTCCTATGTCTGTGTGAGTGCTTCTGTGCCTACGCACAGGAAAAGATCAGAAGGAGAAAGTGAGTGTGCTGGGAAGGAAGGAGTCTTTCAGTATTCACCTTTAAAACTCCTGAATTGTTTTCATGTTTTCAAGATGTAATATGTAACTATTATTTATAAAATAAATTCTATCCTTTTTAAATTATAAAGGTAATATGTGTGGTAACAAGTCAAAAACACCCTTAAGTATCTAGATTACAGTGTTACTTTCTTACTTTCATTTAAAACTCTGAATGATTAAATGTATTATTAAAATGTAAACTTTCGATAGCAAACAGTGTCACTATTACTTATTAAATAAACTATTTCCCATGGAATGGAAATGCTTTTATCATACAGTAACTCCCCACATGTACTTCTATATGTTTCTGGGTTGGCTTCTATTCCACTGTTCTATTTGTTTTTTCTTGTACAAATAACTTTTTTTATTACATTAGCTTTAAAATAAATCCCAGTATTCTGTACTACCTGCACCACATCATTATTCTTCCTCCCTCATATACTCTTGGGAATTCTTGTATTCATTTTTCCACATGAACTTTTAAATCGTTCAGTCTAGCGCAAAAAATAAATCTTTCAAAATTGTCTGGATTGCGTAAAACATGCATCATTATTATAATAAAATATTTTAAAAATACAGAGCTCTATGATTAGATCAACAGAAATCAATTACCACCACTGGAAGAATAACACAAAGCCAGTTTCATACCGATGGCATAACGAACACAAGTCAAGAGTGAGAGAATACCGTCTTCTCACGTAGAACGAATCCCTTTGCGACAGAAAATAAATGTGCTTGTAAACTGCCTCACAGACGGACAGCAACCAAACATAATATTCATGGATGCCTGTGTTCCCTGGCCAAGGGTCATCATAAATACAATGAGAAAACCCGAGTAAAGCGCAGACATTGCTTAGACAGATTTGAGGGCAAAGCCGTGAGGGCAAGAGTGGGGGCTGGCTCCCCCAGCATCTGAGGTGTGAAGGTGCAACTTCCAGTCATGCCGTTTTTCAGAAACAATGGCCTACTTCTGTCCCTGAAGAATTGGTGGCCCAGGTCATCAAGACATGTGGCTACTGAGAGAAAACTCGGCCAGCAAAGTGCTTACAGCTCTTGGGAAGAGGTGCCATCCTAGGTGTGGATGACTTACCCATATTACTGGCACTGGGTAAGGAAAGGTGGCTCTCCCATTTTGCAGCTAAGGGATCTCGGACCCTGAGCTTCAATTCCTTTATTTGTGAACTACATACGAAACTGTGTTGGAGTAGGACTACTGCGAGCATTAAACAATATATAAAAATCTCCAACAATGCCTGGCACTTTGTAGGTTTCCAAAATGTGCTGTAAGTTACTGAAAACTGAAAATATACAACAGAAAGACATAGGCCAGAGGAGGTAGTGTTTAGTGATGGTATTTTGTTTAAAAAGCATTTAAATGTGAAATATATACAGGGAATTCTTCAATATTTTTGTATCATGACATTCAAAGATTCCAGCAGGAGAAAGCTGAGCAGAAGGCTGAGGGGCACAGGAATTCAATTAGAAAAGTTGCTGTATGCCAGGTCAATGGCTGTGATTTTATGACAGCAGTGTTCATTAACAACAGGGTAAAATAAGGAGATTCATGTTTTATACCCAACATGGCAATGGGACAGAAGATATACTTGGAGGTATTTGGAGGTAAGGCTGAGTGTTAATACTGTAGGCAGGAAGATTATTTCAAAAGAAGCATTAGACATTTTTTAAAAAAATTGCAATAGGAGAGAGATGATGCGTGCAGGGAAAGGAAACCTGATAAGAAAGATTGTACTTAATACCTACAGAGGTGACACAACTAAGGGCATTACAGAATTGCTTGTTAGGCTCAGCTTTCCTTTCTTTCCTTTCTTCTCTCTCCGGGTAAACCTGAGGGTAAACCTGAGACTGTTAAAGGCTTAACTTCCATAGGTTCAGTAACCTTGTCGGCGAGCGGATAATGCCTGTAAGTTTGTAGGATTTAGATGTGACAGGTAGATACGGAGGTGCAGCGCACACTGAGTATTCTTTCTTTATCAAATTTGCAGACTTACAGTAGTAATCGGTGGAGCAGGGACGTTTTTTGCTTCACAATCAGCTGCCTGATTTAGCAAAAGAGCAGAGGCTACAGGGACAGCCAGGTTGGGGGATAGATTTTAGCTGTTCCACTTGCACTCTAGGTAAGTAAATTAACTTCATTTGGAAAGTCAACCTCATTAGCTAGTATGCTTCTAATGAATTTACATACTAGTAGAAGGAGAAGAAAGAAATATATATATGAAAGAATGATGTGTAGTAAAGAGAAACGGGAATAGAGAAGAACTGGCTTTTTACACAAATTGGTCAAGGAAGGCACCTTTGAAAAAGTCTTCTTGAAGCACACACTTGCAGAAAATGAGGAAATAAGCTTTGAAAACATTTGGGAAAAGAATTCTAGGCCTAGAAAACAGAAAGACCAAAGGCAGAAGAAAGCAGGCACTGGAGAATGAACAGCCGGGAACGTGGCTGGTTGGAGAGGGAGCAGGGAGAAAAAGTAGCAGAAAGCTAAGGAAGTGGTGAAGGCCAGGGCCTGGTGGGATGTGCGGGTAGCCAGCGTGGGCAGTGTCCATCAGCCTCTCGCCCAACTGATCAGAGGGACAAGCAACTGGCACAAACAGAGCAACGCCCCCCTCTGACGGGCCTAAGGATCTCTACGACTAGTGTGGAGTGCAGAGTGCAGGGGCCACCTGGGAGACCAGGTCATTTCCATTGTCACCCGATACGCAAGGATCCAGTTAAGCAAAGACAGAGGCCTAACTAGGTGTGCGCAATATGTAGTGTGATCATATTTTGGATTTATTTAGAGGGAAATGCTGGGAGGATTAATGCTGGATGGACAAGATGTGATCTTTGGCTTAAAGAATTTTGGCTGGTGTTGTAAGAATAAGGTGCGTACAATTGTTCAAAAATGTTCATCCCTTTCTAGGGTCCTGAGAGGCTGATCAGCCTTAGCAACTGGAGGCCATTTTAGCCGCTTGGCCTGTGCAGAACCCGGTCCAGAGCCGCACTCCGTGCTTTGTCAGCGCTGATCTTCTGCTTCCTGTGTCCTTGTTTTTGCCAGGTGGACAAAAGTGAAAAGCGAAGCACCACATCATTGTGTATCTATCACGGGGCAAGCACAGGTGAAGCCTCTTCATGACAGAGTCTCTTTCCCAAAATAAGGCTGAGGAGACTCATTGTAGAGCTTCACATTAAAACAACACAAACAACACACATGAGTAAGCGAAGCTCAAAGCCTTAATCCAAGTAGCTTTAATGAAGCCTGAATCCCCATAAAGAGCAACAACCGACAGAGGCAGAGGGTTTAGTTCCAGAAGGAAGCAATAAAAAAGAAATTCACTGAAGATTAGAACTACTGAAAAATGAGCATAACAATCATGGTGAAGTATTCTTAACACATCACCTGGAACGTGAAGAGAAATGGACCCATTTGGCTCAAACCTATTGCTCAAGCGTCTTCCTCTGGGTGAAGTTTCGCACCAAGCCAATTGTTATGGGAGCAGCCTTGGTTTTTATTAGTACCCTGCTTTCCAGAAGCTGCATTTCCACAGAAAATGTTGGAAATTACCCTAACAAAGGGTCAGGCGTCCAAAAAGCCCTCAAGATTTATGCTGGAAAGGAAAACTGACACCTGCTGGACCACAGCCACCTCTCAGCCCTTCAGAACTGTTTACTTCCCACCCTGCTACTCTAGGTTAAGCACCATGATCTCCAGTCTTCAGAGGTGGTGGTGGGAATTAAGAAAAGCAGGGCCATTTGTCCCAAATTCAACTGTTTTGTCACCAAGGTGGGATTGGCCCGCCCTGCAGCGGGTCGCAAGTCCTCTCCTTTCCGATGTCAGCCCTCCTTCCTCCCACTGTGTTCTCTGTCCTTGAGGGTATTTTACACTCTCTGATGGCAAGTTATTTTACCACCACTCCCACATCACTCATGTCCTGGTCTGGCAATGCTTCCTTCAGGAACAGTTTTAGATGAACATTTTATCAATGTCAGAAAGAATTATATCTACTTAGCATGACTATTTTCCACAAATCAGAGCCATGTCTTCAGAGCTTGCTGTATGTGACAAGGATATAGCAAATACAGTAAGTCCCCAACTTGCGAACATTGGAGCTGTGAATTTTCACAGGTGTACCATATACGATTCACAGGTGTGCTGTGTAAGGCTCACAGGCGCGCTGTGTAAGGCTCACAGGTGCGCTGTGTAAGGCTCACAGGTGCGCTGTGTAAGATTCACAGGTGTGCTGTGTAAGGCTCACAGGTGTGCTGTGTAAGGCTCACAGGTGTGTGTGTAAGGCTCACAGGTGCGCTGTGTAAGATTCACAGGTGTGCTGTGTAAGGCTCACAGGTGTGCTGTGTAAGATTCACAGGAGCGCTGTGTAAGGCTCACAGGTGTGCTAAGGCTCACAGGTGTGCTCTGCAAGATTCACAGGTGTGCTGTGTAAGGCTCACTTTGTCAGATTACAAGCAAATCTGACTTAGGACATTCTTCCCAAACAGAACTCATTTATTCAGGGACTTACTGTAATAAACTTAAGTCAGATTGAACTTCACCAAACCACTGCCGTTGAATGAGATAACTTGTGTGTGTGTGTGTGTGTGTGTGTGTGTGTGTGTGTGTGTGTCTGTACTCACACTGTATATCACCTACATCCCTCTGTGGGACAGAGCTTAGCAAATCATTGTTCACTGTTAGATACCTGTCCTTTTCTTTCTCTTTTTCCCCCCAGGGTTAGGTGTCTCAGTTACTTTTCTTTTTATTTATTTTAAGAAATAAAAGAAGGAAAACATATTAACAAACAGACATCCATTTACAAGATAGCATAAGAACAATACAAACAAAACAGAGAAACAGACAAAGTTGTAGGAAATTAACAATGGTTGTTGTATTACTTATTGATATCTTCAAAGTGGTTTCTCAGGAAAACAAATAGAAACATGCAAGATTGATCAAACAAGTAAGCATTAACTGTTCCTTTCTGTAGAGCAACAGAAGGATGTAGTACAACTATGTTAGCTGTCTTATATATACATACCTACATAATTTCCCCTTCTTTCCCTTCTCTTTTCCCACACCCCAGTTGCCCTTTACTTTTGAGCATTTTCCCTTTGTTTCACAATATCTATCATACCTCCTAGTTTTTATTCACTCTTCACATACCTGTCCTTTTCATCCTAAACACTTTTCTCCCTGAATTATTCATTGTTATTCCAACTTTAAGATAAGCAAAGGCTCATGGGTTAGTGGGGGCATTGAGTAACTGACAAAAATATATTTAATGCTTGCTAGGTAAAGAGATTTAACAAAATGGTGCAACACAAGTCATAACTGTGTGTATCTGTGCTCTCTTCTTCAAATGAGCCCGTTAGTTGCTCAAGAAGAATGCTATTAATAATTATTTAATTAAAGCAAATAGCAGTGAAGTGCTTATTCTACAGCCACCATTATGTCACACGCTGTTTTTGAAACTAGGCACTCAGACACAACAGACAGTGTGACACAGAGCTGAAAACCGATCTGAGAATGGAAGGGACTCCGCCAGCGGCAGCAGTTGCTGAATGCTGCACTCCAGACTGAGCTCTCCCTCCTGGTTCTCCACAGTCAGGGATGACTCAGTATTTTCTGTGTGAACAAACGGGAGCAAAGAGAAAGATGACCTAAGACACAGTGTGATTAAAACACAATTCACATTTGATTTAAAAATGGAGTCTGAAATATAAATAACTACTACGTCTACACCATAGCAAAAGAGTTCAGAGATCAATTAATTATTGGATTATTTTATCCTACTGTTTTAAAACTCTGCAAGCTTTCAGATGTTCAGTTATTGAGGTAATGCACTGAAAATATTTACAAAGTGGCTGATGTTTACAGTTTTTATCTGATCACAGAGTGTTGAATAGACACCAAGCCAGCATCCCAGAACAGAGAAGACAAACTCACGTATTCATGTATGCTCTGAACCTAGGTGCTCCTTTGTATTGCATTACTAGTTGTATTTTACTCATATTTGTCCTGATCTGGGATAGATGTAAACTCTTTGGGATAGGATAGAGGAGCGAGATGAATCCAAAAAGTTGTAACTTCTTATATGCTTTCTGCTTCTGGCTCACTAGTGATGGGTGAGTTGAAGGCAAATAATTCATTGAAAAATACTGAAATTGTCATTCTTCATTTTAACTACAGTCCATCAACAACGACCTTTTCGCACACATAGCTTTAATATTGGGCAAAAGAATTTTATAGGATTATGTTATACAATACTTGCTATTATAGATACATTTATTTTTACTTGCGTTTATTTCATGTGTCCCACCAAATGTGTGTTTAGTTGTTTTCATATTTCAGAATAATCTAACAATGAATTACATTTCCCAGCTTCAGTGATCAGTGGCTTTCCCTGACAGCCTCTCTGTGCTTTTATTTATTCTCATGCATGAAAAAAAACCCCACATACTATACACAGAGTTTTCAAATGCTCAGTAAGAAGCATTATCATTATTTCAGAATGCCTACTTCTAGTATTTATTGTCGATCACATTATCTCCATTTCAATTCTTATTTCAGGATGTAGGAATTTGTCTCATTTGTGCTACAATTTCCTGACAATATCTTGATATTCTAGGTGTTTGCATATTGACTTTTTCTCTTCAGTGCATTTGTAACACCTACCAAAGTGAGTTAAATTTTAAGGCTGACAGAGTTTAATTAAAATACTGTTAATTTATTTCCTTTGATATTATTAACCGATGTAGGAACTGTGTTACTAAATTGGACTATTAATGTACTGCTATACTTTCCTTAGGATTTCTAGAGATTAATAATGTTAAATCTATAATGAACTACACTGCTTAATGTGCATGCTTTTGAAAAAAAAAAAAACAACAACAACACATAAACCAAAGGTGCATACAGTCCAGTACAGAACCAGAGACCAAATTTTACTGGCTGAGTCAATAATATGTGTCTATGTTTTAATAGACTATTTTTAGAGCAGTTTAAAGTTCATAACAATATTGAACAGTAAGCATGGAGATGTCTTTATACCCCCCGCAACCACACATGCATAGCCTCCCCGACATCAACATCCTCCACCACAGAATTACATCTGCTACAAGCAATAAATGTACACTGGTGTACCACTGCCATCCAAAGTCCACAGTTTACCTTAGTATTAATTCCTGGTATTATACACTCTATGGATTTTAGCAAATTTTTAATGACATGTGTTCATCATTATAGTACCATACAGGAAGTTTCAGCACCCTAAAAATCCTCCGTGGTCTGCTTGCTCATTCCTCCAAACGCTAATCTTTTTACTTGCCTTTCCAGAATGTTACAGTAGGTAACCTATTCGGATTGGCTCTTTGGTTTAACGATATGCTCTTAAGGCTCCTGTATATACTTTGAAAGCTTAATAGCTCATTTGCTTTTCTTCTTTTTTTTTTCATTTTAAAGAGAAAAAAATTTTCAAAACAAGATAATAGGAGGAGCTCATTTACTTTTAGCATTGCATAAGTTTCACTGTCCGGGTGCACCACAGTTTATCCAACCATCTACTAAAAGACAACTTGGTTTCTTGTAAGTCTTGGCAATTATTGATCAAGACACTACAAGCATCTGTGCGCAGCTTTCTGTGTGGACGTAAGTTTTCAACTCACTTGGGTAAATACCAACAGATATGACTACCAAACTGTCTTTAGACTGTCTGTCTCCCCACCTCAGTGAATCAGAGTTCCTGCTGCTCAACATCTCTATAAACACTTGGCCCCATCAGCGTTTTGGATTTTGGCCATTTTAATAGACATGTAGTGGGATCTCCCTGTATTAATTTGCATTTCCTTAATGGCATGAGTTGGTACATCTTTTCATATGTTTCTTCTCCATCTGTAGAGCTTTCTTGTTGATGTGTCTGTCCAAGTATTTTTCCCACTTTAAAAAACCCAGTCGTGTACTTTCTGTTGAATTTTATGAATTCTTATATATTTTACATGATAGTGCTTTACTGGCTACATGTTTTATAAATATTTTCTCTCATTTGGAGGCTTGTCTTTTCATTCTCTTGACAATATCTTTGGCAGAGCAGAAAATTTAAATGTTAATGAAATCCAGCTTAATGATTTAATGAAATCATTTTCTTCAACATAAATACATTACTACTCACTCTGTACTCCTATCTTACGCGTGCTCAAGCAGTTCCTATAAACCAGGCAGATGTTATGACACGAGGTCAAGTGAGAGAAAATAGAGAGCAATGGGAGCCTCAAGGCTCAGAGGCAGGCTCCCTGGGTTCCAATCCTGCACACTTCTTTTTCAATATTTTTTTTTTCCTTTTGTAGTACTAGGTTTGAACCCATGGCCTTCATCCCAAGCTATGCCTTCCAGCCTTTTAAATTTTTTTATTTTGAGACAGAGTTTTAACTAAGTCACTATGTTGCCTCGGTGGAACTCAAACATGCCATCCTCCTGCCTCAGTCCTCCAGTGTTCAGATTTCAGGTGTGTGCCACCACGCTCAGCTCCCTCTTAATGTCTTTGTCATGGACTTCAATGCGTTGCCCTCAATTTATATACATGATCACTAATCCCTACGGTGACTGCATTTGGAGATAGGGCTGCTAAGAAAGTAATTAAGGTTAAATGAGTGCTGCCTTGATGCTATAGGGTTGGGGTCCTTAACAAGGACAGGAAGAGACACCAGAGAGCTCTCAATCTCTGTCTGTCTCTGTCTCTCTCTGTCTCTGTCTCTCTGTCTCTGTCTCTCTCTCTGTCTCTCCCCATGAATACACAGAAGAAAGACCACATGAAGACAATCACCAAGCCAGGAAGAAGGACCTCACTAGAAAGCAACCCTAAGGGCACGCTGATCTTGGAGTTCCAGCATCCAGAAACGTGACAAGATAAACTTCTGCTGTCTAAGCCTTGGTATTTTCTTATGACAGTCCTAGAAAGCTAACACAGTCTCTAAAGCTCAGTATTCTGTCTTCTGGATATAAAAATAGCACATATCTCATAAGGACTATTACGTTAAAAAGAATGATACTTAAAATTTTAGTATATCATCTAGCATAGACATCTCAATAAATGTTAACTGTATTTTTATAACAGGGTATTTATTTGATTGGCAGTCAAGAAGAAAGCTTTTGCTTGAAACACACTGTTCCTTAAGGCATCAATAAGGCTAATAAATATTGAGTATAAATACCAAATTCCTAAATGGAAATACTAATGGAAGGACAATGTATATGCACGTACTCTCTGATAAAAATGTTTGCCATTAGCTAACCACTGAGCTGTACATAATAAGTCAAGGAAAACATATCTTAAGTAGGAACAACAGTTTAAAAAATCCAGATGTGGCTTCAGGAAACATGTGCATTACTTCTGTTTTCAGTTTTTTATCCATATGCTGGGAATTATGCTGAAACAGTCAAAATTTTGCTGAGGGCTTATACTACTTCCTGATATATTGCTTCTTTACTGAAGTTACATAATTAATTGTGTAAGGCTAAGTGAAGCAGGTAGGACTTTACCTCTGCTTCTGTTTTTACATGCTGGCCCAGTTACTGTACAGGACTCTCTGCTGGAGAAAGCCACAGATTGTTAATATGGCTTCATTCCTCCCCCAACGTATCAAGAACTCTCCTTATGTTTTATCAGTTATTTCACTGAAGAACAAGCTGTACTGGTTATTTTTTTCCAAATTTTAATGTGTAGTAATCACCATTTGGAGTACAAATTGATTGTGGGGTTTGATACTGTATATAACACATCTGAATTCTTTTTATATTTCCTTCCTCTCCTTATACTTGTTATTCTTTTGTGGTTTTTTTTTTTTTTTTGTACTGGGAATCGAACTCATGACCTCAGGCTTGCCAGGCAAGTGCTTATGCCGCTGAGCTACATCCCTGGCTCTATACTTGTTATTCTTAAACGGAAAACATTTTTCTCTTTTATAAAATAAGATTTAACTTTAAATTTGGTACGCACAGAATTCTAAGATCTTCTAAAGTATTTTCTCAGGCAAACTGGATTTACTTATTCTTTAAAGAAGAGATTGTTTTTTCCTTTATAAAAATGAACTGATAACGGAACAAGTCTAGTTTTTTTATTGGAAGCACAGTTTTTGGTATGAACTTGCACGTTAGGACCCCACTTTCAAATGAGTAGTGTAAGTAGAGGGCTTAGAAAATTTGGAGGCCAAATATCGTGGTGTTTATCTTTTAGAGCTTCTGCTCCTCCTGTGCTAATTGGGAAAAGTATGAATCTTTTGATGATTAATTTGCTGATTCCACTTGAAGTTACAAAGGTACTTTATGTATTCAAAATAAAGCTTCTGATTTGTGCTCTTCTTTCTGTCCTAATCAGTATTTCCTCAAGTGTTTTGCCCCTCTAAAAAGGTAACACAAAAGGTCTCAACCCAGAAACCTGGTAGTGATACTTTAAATTTCTCTTCCTTTTATATTGACTTTCAGTTCCTCAAAAGGTATGGTTGATTTTACCTCTCATTTCTGTTTTGTACCCATCCAGGGCTCCACCTTCACTACCATACCCTTATCCAAGTATTCACCTCCAGGTCCATCACTCCACTTCTTATTGACCCATCTCCACAACAGTCTTATGGGCTTACAAAAATATAAATTGAAACATCGGTCTTCTGTTTCATCTGTTATAATTTTCCCATTGCACTTAGAATAAAATTCAATGTCCTTTCTACTTTTGCTGTGACCTAAAATGTTCTCTAGTAGTTGGTCCCCATCTTAACATTATCTCTTCCCATGTGAAGCTTTGAATAGCACATTATGGCCACACCAGCCACTTAGCTTTCAAATTACTAAGCACTTTCCAATATACGTAAAGTGTGACCTGTCTTTTAACACTCCTCTCAGGAAGAGGTAGAGTCCATGTAGCAACCTTTTGAATCAGGGAGGGTTGGCGACTGCTCTGAAAAACACATAAGGGTGTATTAGTTTGCTTGGGCTGCTGTAACAAGTAGCACGGACTAGATGGCATAACAGAAATTCATTCTCTAGTACTGAAAGCTATACATAGCAAAGATCAAAGTGTTCCTTGGGCTAGTTCTGGTGAGTTTTCCCTCTGTGGCTTGTAAATATCAATCTCGTGTGTCCTCACATGGTTGTCCCTTGGCCTAGGTTGCCTGTGCCCTGTTTACCTCTTTATGAAGACACCAATCATATTAGATTAGATCTCCCTTACTTGATTTCCTTTGAACTGAGTTATCTATTCAAAGGCCTTTCTCCAAATACAGTCACACTTTGAGGCTCTAGACATTAAGATTTCAGCATATAAATTTGGGGGCATAACTCTCCACAAACTATTTCTGAGGCCGGGTTGAGAAGAAATAGGTGCTATCTGTGTCCACTCTTTCAGCTCTGAGCTGCTTATGAGCTCTTATGAGGTATCGTATTACCAGGAAGCCAAAGCATTAGAGAGGCCATAGGAGAAGGCTAGGGTTGATGGCCCCATCCCAGCCTAACTTTTCAGATGTACTAGCACAACTGCCAGATTCGTGAGAGAAGTCCTAGCAACTGTGCATAATTTCAGCTGCCAGCTTTCTAAATCATCCAGATGTTATGAATCTTCCTAGCATGTCTTGTATAATATGGAGAGAAAAAGAAAAGCCATTCCTGCTTCATCCTATTCAAATTCCTGACCCACAGAAAGCATGAACAAAATAAACTGACGGCTATTTTTAGCACTAGGTTTGTGGAGGCTTGTTATGTAGCAATAGACAGCCGTAGCATCACATCCTGACCTGCACATACGCTCTTTTCTCTCTCTGGGATGCTTCTCCCTACGTTCTTGTCATCTTAGGGCCTTATCTTAAACATCTTTCTTTTAGAGAGCACTCCTATAACATCTGGTACAACATTTCCCCTCTCATTATCTTAGGGTTCCCTGTTCTTTAGATCGTCCAAAACCATCTATCATTATTTAACTATTTCTACTTATTTATGTAGCTTTTGCCCCGCTTATGGTACTTCTGGAATTTTTTTTGAGACAGGTCTCACTATGTACCCCAGGCTGGCCTTGAGTTTGCTTCAATCCTCCTGCCTCAGCCTTCCACGTGCTGGCATTACAGGTGTGTGCCACCAAATCTGGCAATACTGCTGGATTTTCAAAAGCAGGAATCACCTTTCTTTTACTCTCCCAGCCCAGGATGTGCTTTACATGTGCGTAGCAGGGCACTGTGGAATATTTGCCAAAGAAAAGCTGTGACTATAAGCTTAGTATTGTGTTTTTGTTGGGGAAAATATCACTGAAAGCAAACTGACTGGATCTGAGATGAGGGTCAGTTATATTGAAGCAGCACACTGTTACAGAATACCTGCTCTAGCCAGCTTCAGTGTAGGAGCTGATGATGCGGTGATATTCAAGGAAACTCAGAAGTATAAATAGATCTGGAGAAGAGCATGTGGTGACTCACCAATAATCTACTGTTGGGCAGAGGCTCCCCAGGGCTTTCACAGCTTAAGAGTCAAGATTGATTAAACTCCTGGCTAAAGATGCTGATCACTGTGTGCACTTGCTGAGTGGGGCTGAGTGTCCAGGTTCTCTGGTAGATACCAGGTTGTGCCTTAAGTCTAGGAACACTGGAGATTACAGATGTTTATAAATTTGCAGTGATACCCACTAAAAACTGGGGACATTGACTCATAGAGAACACTGAAGGTGCAAAACCAGGACTGGAGTCCCAGGACTCAGAATCTGCATATTTTGTGGGTAGCAAGTAGGGCCAGGAGACCCACACAGGAAGAGATAATAGTATGGCCATAGTCAAGTCCAACTTTGCAATTGCTGGTTGTAACTTTTTTTTGGAGTTATACCTTTTTTTTGACAAAGGTAATTATTATTTCTAGCTCCTCATGATTTACAAGTCATGCATTGCTTCAACCTGTGATCCGAATTTATGCACTTCTGCCCAAATTTGAAACTGATTTTCATGTACATATATATGAATAGACCAGCATGAATGGATAGAAGAGTTAAGAAGAAACAGAAGTAAGAAAAATGTGACTAACATGGCAGCTAAAGCTATAGAACTGGTTGATTGTTTCCAGATATCTCAGTTTAAATTTAGAGTATGTATGGGTAAGAGTGCCATATAAGTTTGTTGATCTGATATACACTGTGTCTCAGGACATAGTCATGCACTCAATTCAGACAATTGAAAGTATTATTAGAATATTGAAGAGAAATGGCGACCTATCAAAAATCCAGTGCTGGAAGACGGTATGCTATGTATCTGGACCTTTAAAAAGGCATGGCTAAATAGAGAGAAAAAGTGAAAACACATAGAACCTCAGAAGGAAAGAATTCTTTTCAGGAGATGTCTCTGAAATTCTGCCATGTCAGACTCAAGGTTGTGAAATTTATCCTGAATGAAGTTAGATCTCAGGTTGTTTCAGGCATAGTCAAAAAATATACTGAAAGTCAAAAACAAAAATTTAAAAAATGATTACAGTAAGTGACCTACCGTCATTAGCCCCTGTCAGATCACTCCCTCTCACTTTGAACACAGTTATTATCCCATCACTCTTTCCACTTTCTGGAGCAGTTCTGGAAGTCCCCTTTCTATCAGTGTCATCAAGGCTGCCTCAGTGTCTTGAATTGATTCAAAACATTTACAGCAATTTCCATCAAATGAAACCATGACAGTGTGTCCTCAGCCACCTTATTCACCAGACCTGGCATTGTGCAACTTCTGGCTCTTCCTCAAGGTCAAAATGACCAGAAAAGGTAAGCATTTTGAATTGGTTCAGAATATCGAGACAGCCAGGACAGTGCAACTAAAGACATTCACAAAAGAACACTCC
Source organism: Chinchilla lanigera (assembly GCF_000276665.1). Lineage (NCBI taxonomy): Eukaryota > Metazoa > Chordata > Mammalia > Rodentia > Chinchillidae > Chinchilla > Chinchilla lanigera. Next base: position 5,757,527 of record NW_004955440.1, read on the forward strand.
CAGAAGTGCCTCAGAAAGTAGCAAGAACAGTGGGGTAAGTGTTTGAAGTGTGTGTGTATGCTGAGGATGATTAATGACAATGTGTCTTTACTGCAATAATTAAAATTTTTTTTAACATTACCCATGTTTTGTGATCACACCTCACATGTTGGCCCAGCATTTTCATTTGTGTGCTTGAAAGCTCTGCTGTGCTGGCCTTGCTAGTGCCCTAATTTGTCATACTGGACTTACGAATGCACACTGCGTCCCTTTGACTTCCCTTTCTGAGGCTAGAGTCCTTTAAGTGTTACCCTGGCTGCAGCTCTAATTCTAGGCTATGACCTTGACATCTTGGTAAAAGTCCTAATAATTGGGTCTTTGTAATTCTTAAGAATATGGCTCTTCCTGCATCTAATGCTTATTTTTTCTGTTCCACTTTTAAAGATTTATTTACTGCTCTTTACTGTGGTAATTTGACATAAAGCCCGTATTTCCAGATTAAATGGAAGAACTCTGAGGTAAATCATAACAAATATATAAAATGCACTTGTAAGCAATTTAATGTTTTTCTCCACTTTCATATGACTTCAGTGACTTCTGGATCTTAAAATATTTTTCATCTTATTTGACACGTACAGATCTTTCACATACCATACATCTTTTTTTTCTCTCTTTTCCTTTCCTCCTTCTTCTGTCTTTCATTCATTTTAGGTGATGGAAACACTTGAAATAAATGAACTTTTCAAAGTAACTTGTGTTGTATGTTCTTTGTTTCCCACTCATATCAATATTGACTACAATGAAGTGATTTGAAAAAGAAATTTCTTTGAAGATATTTTTTCCACTGATTGAAATGTTTCCTTTAGCTTTTTTTATATGAATCAGCCAATGATGAAAGTCTTTAAAGAAATCAAGGTAAATAGATGGTTGTTTTGTCATCTGGGGTAACTTAGAGAAAAGATGAGAAGTTACAGGTATTGCAAAGAATAGATGATTTTAAACAAGCGCCGAATGAACATCTAGAACTTTTACTCTTACCTGACTTTACAGTGAAAACACTAATAGATTCATAGCTCAAGACTAAGATAGTTGATACATCAAGTTATAGAACCAAGAATCAGAAAGTTCTTGAAAAGCAAGAAGGAAAGTTGAAACTAATGGAGAAAAATGTGAAGACTTGTGTTTAAACTTTGAGAAATCCTTCCATAAAATGTTATTTCACGAGGAAAAAATCCAAATGTTTGTCCCCTAGCTACAATTAACAAGTGAATCTGACATCTAAGAAAGCTCTTGCAATTCTTGGCTTCATTATGAGTACAGATCATACAAACCTAGCAAAGGAGCTTCCTGTGTTCATATACTCCCACCACATACTGATATTCACACCTCATTCTAAAGGGGGCATTGAACAGTGAGTTTCTTCTAGATGGTGGCCGGGTCCAAAATCATCCTGAAATACAGTGAAGTCTCCAACTTACAGACATTCGAGTTGTGAACTTTCACAGATAGGAACGATCCTTGCATTTATTTTTATGCTTTACATTGTACATTTGTGTCAAAGGTATGCATAAGACTCACTTGTCAGACTTCAAAACAAATCCAATTTATGAATATTCTCATGAAATGGAATTGATTTGTAAATGAAAGACTTACTGTAGTGGGGGAATTAACATATATACATTAGGAAAAGAGAAGACTTAGGGGAAAATAAGAATGGTATTTGTAATATTGAAAGTGTCAAATAGAAGAAGGATGAAGGTTGATGGGCAGTCATAAAGGCAAGTGAAGAATGCATGGAAGTTACTAAGGAGCAGAATTTAGGTTGGTATTCACTTCAGTAAGTGTTTAACTACCTATCACATTCAAAGCTTAAGGCTGAGTGTCTGCTGCCCCGCTTATAATTTAAAGGCAGAAGCACTGACATAAACTATTCCATATGATCAGTATCACAGAGGGAAAAGAGCCAACCTAGGGAAAGCTTTAGCAAGCAGGCTGTGCCTGGCCACAATCTTTTTTAAAAAAGAATGCCTACTTGTAGACTGATGAAATCCTCAGTAGAAGAGGTAAGCCCTGGAAGTGGGAAAGATGACAACAGCAAACAGAAGGAAATAAGAGTAATGGTGGGAGATTTGGAAAAGGTAGAATGAACCAGACTTTGTGGCTGATGAGGTACAGTAAACAGACTAAAAGAGGAAGGCTAGGGTGATTCCCAAGACTTATGCCTGTATATTCACATGATTAACGTTACCACTGACAAAAAGAGGTGGTCAGGGTGTTCAAGGATAAGAGAAGACAGAGAATTCAGTACTGCGTAATACTCACTTGTCAGACTTCAGAACAAATCCTATCTATGAATACTCTCATGAAGTGGAATTGATTTGTAAATCAAAGACTCAGTGTAGTGGAGGAATTTACATATATACATCAGGAAAAGAGAAGACTTAGGGGAAAATATGAATGATATTTGCAATATTAAAAGTGTCACATTAAAAGTATAATATTAAAAGTGTCTCTGACCTTGAAGCAGGTCAGAGACATCATCACAAAGATATAGAATGGAAAGGTGGAAATTTAAAAAATGGTCAAGTCCAGAGAGATAGACTTAGAGGTTATCAATTTATTTGTAAATTGTAATTAAAGTCTTAATGTAAGGTGTAACAGAAAAGATATTTCCAAGTAAGGAAAAGGACAAAAAACTGTGATGGAGTCAGTGGTTGAAGTCAGGCAGGTGGACGGTGTGAGGTCATAAGCATGATGAGGGTAGTGTTCTGGGAAATCAATGATCACAGATATCTGAACTTAAAGATACTGGCTTTTATGTCTTACAAGGTCACTAGCCTTTTATGGTTCCATGACTGCAAAGAGAGCTGGAGACAGAGTCCAATTCTTGTAGGGGTTTTATAGTTGGTATCCTTTTATAGTATCTTTCTCACTTTTTTATGTCTTCAATCTCCACATATATTTCAAAGAATCTGTCTCTGTTACCTCTCAGCCTTTCTGTGATATTCTTTCCCAAGCAAGAGTAGTGCGTTTGCATTATTCACTGCTGAATGCTCTGTCCCTTTAAACTTCTGGTGGACTCATCGGGAATATGTATAAGATGTATGACTTCCAAGCAACTGCAAAGTAAAGAGCCTCTCCGAATCATTATGTAGTGAGACATCTTTTGAGAGATGTTACCAGTCCAATTGGTGGTTAATACTCCACCAGTTCACATGAAAGAGTTACGCTCTTGTCTTGTTAAATAGAATTCATTTTCATACGTGGAAACAGTCCAGTGCAGCAGAAAGAAAGCAGAGTTTGGATCAGGATTTGGGCTCCTAAAATGTACTTACATTCTAAAATTTCATCTGTAAATTGGCAACAATATGTAGAGCATAGGGCTATTCTGGTAATTAAATAAAACGATGAAAGAAAAACTATTTGACATAATGCATGCTGACACTATGGGCTTACACTCAAATGTTTATTACTATGTTTATTTTATTTTGGAAAACATGTTTTTCTCTTCCCTTCATTGTGCATACTAATCTTTATGTAGCCCTTCGAGATACATATCTAGTACATCAGTTCATAAGGATGAAAGACTTTAGAGAAAAAAGAAAGCAGTGTGGTTATTCAAAAGGTTCTCATGGCACTGATAAATGAGTCTTTTGTCCAATATAGATTTCCTTGATCACGTCAATGCTCATTATAGAAGTACCCCTGTTCTATTCTCTTTTACAGTTTTGTTCCTGCAACAAAGGAAAGCGAATCACCCAAGTTCGATGCAATGCATTGCAGCCCTGATTTAACTACATTGAGACAAAGAGTCGGAATCAAGAGTGCTATCTGCAGTTGCTCACCATGCTCTGTCCTGTCTGTGCTGTGTTATCGCTAACACCACCTTTGCTGCATCATCAGAGGGTGCAGAAGCCAAGCAGCTGGGAATTTTGTTTCTTCCCTGCTTCTTTGCAGATGGGAAGACCTATAACACCACCCTGAGACCTTGGCACATGGACTCAAGAGACAGTACAATAGAAATCAGTGAGCTCTGAAAGATACATCAGTTTCAATAGTTTGTGAACTCCGAGGAATCAGGTTCTATTGTTTTAAATGAGAAAACTCCTTGAAACGAGGAGCTCAGTTCTCTAATGGATGTAGGATAATGAGTAAGTTTGCATATTATTTTTTCCATCGGTGAAGTTTTGTTTCCTGAAGGACAGGAACTACAAAGCAGAGCATCAATAATTAAAATAACCTCCATGACCACCACCACAATAATAACAATAATATTCTTGTATTCAACAGGGAGGTAGTGGTCAAGTTTCACAGGAGATTCCTGTATGAGGAGGCAATGGGAAAGGAACGAAGGCCACAGAGCTAGAGTAAATCAAATTTCTTGACACGTACAAACAACAACACTATATGATGCCAGAATCATGCACACAGGCATGACCACTACAAAACAAGAGGGAAAAAGAATTACTGGCTGGGATGATCGGAAAGGTTTCAGATGGAGGCAGCGGTGGAATGCAGTAAGGAACTACTTCAGAAATAGAATATGCACTGAACTAAGGTATTGAGGGCATGGGAAATGAGAAATGATACGGTTGAGGGAGGAAATGGCAAGCAGTCCCATGTGGTTGCCACACGGGGTCCTCATAATGGAATCACAGGAGATTAAACCAGAGGGTCATGGTGGGAGATTACAGAGGGACTCAGGTGCCTGGTTGAGGAGGTCTGACTTTACAGTAGAGTGGGAAAGATCAGTCAGAAGCCATAAGGTGCTGAGTAGGGAAAAAGCGCAAAGGAGTGCAGCAGATTAACACAGAGGTAGTAAAGATAACTCAGGTACATTTTTGGAATAAGGAAGGATCCCTATGTAGATATTAAAAAACAAAAAATAGTCCTAAGCAAATAAAAGAAAGTGGCATTACACAGAATAGATTGGAGTGAGAAGAGAAAAAGCAGAGAACACACAGAAAACAAGTGAGAAGCTGCAGCTACTTAGACATACATACTACTGAGTTGTTTCCGGAACTGGTGCAGTAATTTTTCCAGAATTCACCTCTCTCTACTGTCTCTAATTCAATGGCATGCATTTGATTTAAACAATAGCATTCGACATCCCTACCAAAGAAACATGCAGATTGGCCCATTCTGGGCTTAAATTTAGGCTCACGTCTCCATGTTAGGTTCCTGAGACTTTGGAGGACTGTCCATCTGGAGATGACATGCAGTAGATGAGAGTGAGAGTGTAGTCTTGAGTCTTAAGCTAGGAAGAGAAGGTTCTAGAACTGTACAAGTCATTAAAATAATCTATCTTTTTTTTTTTAAAAAAAGATACAAGTATTATTTTTCAAGTTTTGGGCTAAAGCTTAGGGATGTCTTAAAATGGTCCTGCATTTTGTAGTTTTGTTTCTTAACTGATATCTCACATGAGTGTACAACTGTTCTTGAACTTTGCTTGTTTACTTGCACACCTGTTCAGAAGATTAACGAAATGTGATGAGGGGTTCTAGTCATCCTGAAAGGAATCAGCTAATCAAATTAATTTTATCTCTGTGTGTTGCTTAGACCAATTAAGTCACTAAGGCAATCACATCAGAATGAATCAACCATATTGTTACATAATTCTTTTTAATAAACAGAGTTATAATTATCTGAAGGTAATTTTGAGGATACCATATGCTACAAAGCAGAGAACCTAATTTATTTCATTGACTTGGAGAGACAAACTCACCCATGTGTAATAACTTTTATCATCCAAAATTTCAATTCTTGTTGCATAATAAAATTTAAAGTCTCTTTCTTGCTTTATAGATCACAGTCAAAATTAGTGTCAACAGGGCTTGAGAGAGAAAGGGATCTTGTAGGTTTCAGATCTGAAATAATGTGCATCAAGCAGTGCTGTAAACTGTGCTAAAGCAATGTTAGATTCCTCTTGTCTGAAGAGTCAATGTTAGTAGAGAAGTTAGTTGTGGTGTGGTGGGAAAATGCACCTTGGAACAGATCCTGAAAGGGGAAAAGTATGTTGGGATAATCTCCTCCCCACCTCTTCTTCCACCCCTTCTTGGCAAATAATAGGTGCTATGTCAATTCCCGAAGAAAATGACTTATTTTAAAGTAGAACAGAAATTTCTCTCAGGGGATCTGAGAAAGCAAGTAAAAACACGTTTGTTTGACAACTTGGCGTAATTCTGCATGAATGTTGTTGACTCTTCAGCTTTGCAGTGGATAGGATGAGTGAAGCCTGCAGGGAGAATTAGTCCGCAGTAACATGATGTTTAGACGCAGTTATCTCCAGCCAAGACAGTGCTGGTAGTTATGAACTTCACCAGCCCAAGAGACAGAGGGTGTACACAACCTCACACACATTCATCCAGCTGTTCAGTCAGGGATAGTGATGGAGAAAGATTAGGTCAAAGTCCTTGAGAGTTACTTTGGCTTACTTTCTTTTTTGGAAGGGGGGGTGGTTTTCTGGTACCGGGAATCGAACTCATGACCTTGCGCTTGCCAGGCAGGCACTGTGCCGGTGAGCTAAATCCCCAGGCCCCGGCTTACTTTCTCTTTGAAATGATTTTAGAGAAGGTTGAAAAACAACAAACAGAAATTTACTCTCTACTTCTATTCCCCTCATATTGCTCCACAAGGAAATTCTGAAGTTGTTTGATCCTACAATCTCAGTGATTTCAGGAAAATACTTAAAACACATGAGCTGATTTCTTAATTGAGGATGACACCTCTTGTCAATTAATTTTTCTGTGTGTAGAAGTAGAAGTAATACCATTCATAAGTCAGAATACAAAATAAAATAAAGATGAATATTCTAATTTAGGAAAAAACTCTCAGACTAAAGCAGAAAAAGTAGCAGAAGTTGGCACAAAAGCAAGATACTTAGTGGTTTATGTACTTTTTCTATGGGTCACATCTAAACCCATCCTGGATCATTGCTAGAAATAACTGGGGTATCACCTACATTTTATCCAATTTCCTTCCTTCTCCAACATAATTCAATGCAAAACAGACAGAAGTAGAGAATCCTTAAAGCAGAGAAAGATCCGTATAGCATCTGGCTTGGGCCTTAATGTGGGGACTTTAATATGGTAAAATATATTCTTGCTAATTAATGGTTATGTCTTCCACAAAATTGAACATACTTCTCCCTTATTCAGTGGGCTTGTAAAGTAAATTCCATGCTATCATTAGCCATGGCTCTGGCCAACTGTCAGCATTCCAAATGAAAGCATAAAATTTGGTTCAAATTGAAAAAATTCATCACCAACATATTAATCCCAGGAATAATGAGTCCTGGACTTAGAACCCAGATTGTTTTATTGATCCCACACAGCTCCAGATCTGGGTATCTGACAGCTTCACAGATATGACATACATCTGAGCGAATAGCTGACTATCTTCAAAGCACTTTACTGCAACCATGAGGAGGCAAAGATTTTTACTAAAAACTACATGAATTGAGATACTGAAGGATTATGTTAGTTACTTTCTCATCATAGGACAAATACTTGACATTTTAGCCAGGCAATTTAAAGAAGGAGAGGTTGGTTTTGGCTCATGTTTGGTGGGTTCAGTACCTGGCTAGCTGGCTCCAAGGCAGAAATGGAGCAGTGAAAGAGCATGGCAGAAAAAAGCTTTTCACTTCATGGTAGCCGGGAAACAGAATGTGAGTCGAAGAGCCAGGGATGAAAATTCACTCTTCCAAGTCATACCTTTAGTGACCTGGCCTCTTCTGACCAGTTCCTAGTTCTGAACATGAGACTTCTGGGGGTTATTTTTGATTTAAACCATAATATTCCACCCCTGGCCATTAAAAGGCTCATGTCCAACTCATTATGAAAAATGCATTTAGTCAATCGCTAACAATTGCCGAAGTCAGCTGGGCTTGGTAGTGCATACCTGTAATCCAGCATACTGGGAAGGCAAAGGCAGGAAAATTGCGACAAGTTCAAGGCCAGCCTGGGCTACATAGTGAGACCGTGCTTCAAAAAAAAAAAAAAAAAAAATTGCCAAAGTTTTAACAGTTCCAGCAATGCTGAGAAGTCCAAATGGAAAATTTCTTTTGAGACGAAAAGCAAACTTTTTGCTGTTAGTCCCTGAAAAAAAGTTAAATACCTCCAAAGTACACAGGGTAAACATTTCCAACACAAAATTGAGGAAGAGGAAGATAGAAATTAGACCAAAGCAAGTTGGAAACGTGGCAGGCAAACCTTAAATCCTGTGCCTGCATTCCAGCACCTGGGGCAGACCGTGGTAAGATCTGAGCAACAGCGGGCTCGGGCAGCCCCAGCCTATGGACTAGCTGGTTGCAGCTCACACAGCCTCCCTCTTGGGCTGGCTCTGCTCACTGCTTGCAGCTTTCTTCTGGAGATGATCCATGTTCATTCTGGGGTCTCCAGCACACCTTTGGCTTCATTCTCACAGTTTTCATGCGCTTCTTGCAGGAACTGTGACCTTGTCAAACATTTTTGCCTGACATATTAGGCCTCCTTCTGAAATCTAGGTGGAAGATTCTGTGACTGCATAATTTATGTACTACGCATACCTGAAAAATCAGCATGTAAATAATCCCGAGATTGGCTGCCACCTTGAGCACTAGCTGGTCCTCTTTGGACCATGTTTACAGCATGGATGTATGGATTGCTGAATGTATGGATTGCTGTTCTTTTTAAAGTGAATTCTGTGAATCAAATCGTAGGCAGCCCCTCTTGAGCAGGATACACTGGGGCTATCGTCTCTTTTTTTTGTTGTTTGTTTTTGTTTTTGCTTTTTCCAATGCCGGGAACCCAACTCATGACCTTGCGCTTGCCAGGCAGGCGCTGTGCAGCTGAGCTAAATCCCCAGCCCCTGGGGCTATCATCTCAAAGCACCTTTTAAAAGATTTTTATCTTTACCCATTTGTACCCTTGAACCTGAGAAGGCAGAGTCTGGTGAATTCCTGACGTACCTTGGAGTCTATCTTTCCTACTTTCTAATATAAAGTAATTGGCTTCTTTTTAAGGTGAATTTTTTTAGTAACCACACTCTGCATGGCCCCAATGTTTCAGGCACCTCCTTCCTAGTGAAACTGCAGACTTTTCACATATGCTTTTGTTCCTGATTCTTATTATAGACCTCACTAAAAGCAGGCAGTAGTACCTATACTACAGACTGAACTTTGGGTTGTGAAATTTTCTTCACCTTATTAACTAGTGTGCTGCCCTTAAGCTCCAGGTGATGCAAAATGTAGACAAATTTTATGCCAGTGAATAACATACATGGTTTCTAGTCCAACTGCCAATGGAGAACTTGTTCCCAAATGAAATCACCTGAGCCTGGCTTTTACTGTCCACACTCATATTAACATTCTGGTCTTCTGAGATGATGAGTACTTTCCATGAAGCACTGCTCACAGTGTTCTAGGGCATCTGTCTCCTGCAACTTCAATTTTTTCCCAATACCTTCTCCAAATCAGTTCCAAAGACTTCTGTAATACATGGTCATGTATATTCCTAGCAGTGACCCCTCGCTTGCTACAAATTTCCCATATTAGCTACTTTCCTGTCACTGGGACAAAAAACACCTGATGAACACAACTTAATGGAGGTTTATTTGGCTGTTTTAGTAGGTTCAGTCCATGGTCTACTGGCTTCAAGGCAGATATGGCATGGTCAAAGGACATGGCAGAAGGAAAGCTGTTCACTGTAGTATGGTTGGGAAATAGAGACTAAGGGGAGGAGGCGGGCATGAGAATACACCCTCCCAAGTTATTCCCCCAATGATTAACTCCTGGCCAGGTTCCACTTCCAAATATAAAACTTTTGGGGATAACCCCCATAATTAGAATTTTTGAGTAAAGTGAGGGCCTCTTAACAGAGCATAATAAAAAGAAAAAGAAAAAAATGCCATTAAATAGAGAAGAGATGAATATCAGTCTTATGGGAATATAATCAGAATGTATTTATGCCAATAATTTTCTCACTAATAATTCTGCTGAACATTCATTTAAAGAATCCTGGTATGATGCAGAATCAGATAAAATTAGATTAAAGGTTTCTTCCCAGACACCTGAGTGTACAGCAACAAAAGAGGCTCCTTGAGTATGAATATTACAGAAGCATAAGACAGCAGATGGACAAACAGATAAGCACTGTAAGTCTCCTGCTTGGTTGAAGCTGCATCTACTCTTCACAAGCAGTCATCTGCCTTTGTGCCAAGTTACATATATTTAATGAACCTAAGTAAAAACTTGGGTTTTCATAAAATATTCACCTTGAAAACTGGCTCACATTTGACAGGGTTAAGTGTTTTTGAAGCTTAAGGCTCAATGTTAGGCAGGAAGCCTAGAGACTTACCTTGAAACAACAGTTTTATCACAATTAAGATATGGCAGTGGTTAAAAATTATAAAAATTAATTGATCTCAGGAATGGATCACAAACATTGGGAATATTTGTGTCATGCATTTTCACTTCTCTACATCCTTGTGTGTTTATGCTTTAATGCAATAATTTCTTGTATGCAGGCATATTCCATCTGATAAATATTTGTAACTCACATTTTAGAAAATGACCAAAAGAAAGGAAGAAGAAATGTACTCCCAGAGAGTTATGGTAGTATCTAAGTAGTTCTTCTGAATGGTTATGACAGAGGTAATTGGCTAAATACAATTGCATAATGCAATGAGCAATTAGGTATCTACTGGAAATCACAGTCATTTGTGCAGTCAACAAACACTGCCATGAAGACAGGGCTATCAATCTGTGGATGGATAAACACAATGTGATACAGCCATATAATGAAATGCTATGTAATTATAAAAAGGAGTAAAGTAGCGACACAGGCTACAAGACAGATGAACTCTGACAATATGCTGCTGTGTGAAAGGGGCAAGTTAGTAACAAGCACATATTGTATGATTCAGTCATAGGAAATGTGCAGAATAGGCAGATCGAGAGAGAAGTAACTGAAGGGCTGCTTAGGACTGGACAGAGGGTGGAGAGGAGGTGGACAGTGATTGCTTAATGAGCGGGAAAGTTTTTTTCGTGGCGGTGAAAAGTGTGAAGATTAGATAGTAGTGATGACTGAGCAAGTCTCTGAATATACCGAATGTATCATTCATAATGATATGAACTTGTGTTGATGATAATGTGCCTTTCCTTTTCTAAGAATTTTGTCTTCATAAATAAAATCAGTGACAGGACTTCTCCTTTAGGTCAACAGTCCATGAACTGATGACTGACTGCACAGTGGATCTCTTTTCTGTCTAGAAAAATAAAAGCGAAAGAAGGCCTTCTCAGAGGGAAGGAGGGAGATACAGCAGTAATTTATTTTTATCTTTGCTACTGGTGCTACTATTTCACATTATTCCTTAGAGGCCTGCATATCTAACTGGCTGTGTCACCAGTCCCCAAAGCCACCTTTTAGACTAAGCTTGTCTTTGATTATCTCAGTATCTTGGCATTGGTTAGGTATCCATCAATTTTAGCCTCATTGCACTTGCTGTGCCTTTAATCTGCTCCCTGGATCTCTGTCCTTCCTGTGCTCATCTCCCTCCTTTTGAGCCTCTCTTGCTTCACAGACCTGCTTGAATATGCTTTTGCATCACTCTTTCCTGGCCTCTGGACTTGCAGATCTACTGTGTGAGGGTTTTTGCTCTTCTTGGCTGTAATCCTGCAGTGTGAAGACCAATTTTTCCCTGGTGCTAGGCCTCTGAGTGTAGACAGCTACTTCCAAAGCATGCTTCCCATATCCATGCCCACGTGCCATGAACAATGAGATGGCCATATGTTCTCAGGGAGTTCAGGACTTCTAGATATGCAGCCTTGAAAGTGCACGGGCAGAAATATGAGCCTTCTTTCAGCTGTCTAAACATGGTTGGCAGAGCTAAGGAAACAACCTCAGATGTTGCATTGAAGAAAGCACTAGCCTGATTCTCACTACCTCTGCTCCTGCAGCCCAAAGAGTGACAGAGAATCCTTTCAGACTCTCCTTCTTGCTGTTTTGGTTGAAGCTATGGATGGGCATAGTAGGCAGCCAGTTAACTAGAAAAGCTGAATGAATAGTGATTCTACTCTTAGGTTAGAAAGAGAAAGTAGAGTGAAGAGTCATTCTCTGAAACCCATGTAAGTCCTAGAGTTTGCACTTGATACTAACAAATTGCTTCAAAACATGGTTCTATCAGCTTACACTGTCTCCAGCAAGGCATAACAATGTCAGCTTGGCTAATTTCTCTCCAACACATAGATGGATATGGAATAGCAACTATTACTGAGGTTAGACAGGTGTGCAATAGGCATTAAATTTTCCACTTTCAGGCACTGTCTGTGCATGTCCTTTGCCTTTTTTTCCTTTTGAATTAGGTCATTTGTACATTTTCCTTATGGATTTGAAGTGTGATACAGAAAGCTAATTGTGTAATATTTTCTAGTAGAATTATAGAAACTTAAAAAGTGTATCACAGAGAATGAATAAACTCTGGCACATTTATATGGGGTACATACTATGGCAATAAATATGAAAGGTACTTGTTTCAAGAAGGAAAAACTTTGGAAACATAATGGGTTAAACAGTTATAACTAGATGTTCACAGTATGATTTGATTTACATAAAATTAAATATTACATTAATTTCTCCTGTTATAATAAATTCATTTTATATGTATGAAATGTGTAACACACCAGACACAGCTAGTCTATAATTTCAAGACAGCCAGTACTTTTGAGGTGGGAAAAAGGAATTAAAATATGGTGGGAGAAGGAGAGAAAACAGCATGAAAGTGGTTTAATTATAACTGTGTTTTATTCATTAAACTTGGTATAATCTGTTATCACAAAATGATTAAAGGCATAACTCTACTTTAAAATGATTAAAGACATACAAGCTTTATACTTCCATGGGATAGCATGATTGACTAGTCCACCAAGAGATGGTCAAGGTTCATGATCCACAGATTCCAAAATTCTGGGGTAGTCAGAGTTCCAGTCAGAGGGAAAGGAGGCAAGGAAGGTAGTAGTACATAGGTAAGTTCTTCCCTTTTGGGTAGTTATCTAAATGGACTATTTGGTACACTGAGCTCATTCGAGGACTGTATGGGCAAAATATTGCACAATCAACCTGCAGTAGGCATGCCCACCAAATTCTCCATTTCCATTAACTTTGACATAAGGACAGATGCCCTTGGACACCTGCATAGCCCTCTGCCTGGCCTGCATCAATCCTTCTGACATCTCCCTGTGCTTATTTCTCACTGGAAACTCAAGAAGGGACAAACTATTAGGCAGAAGAACACTTTGTGTACTTGGAAATGGCTCTTCCTCTGACGCAGTTAACTAGACATAAGTTTAGCAGCGGAGAACCTCCTTGGCGAGAAATTGGTCCAGACTTTCCAGGCTCTCTCCCTGTACCTGACTTAAGACATGCAGAGAACTAAAAGTGACTTTTATCTGATTTTAAAGTTAGTCTGCAGAAGCTCTTTGGGCACCTCGAAGCTTCAGTGCCCAAGCTCTGCACAGTGTTCCCAGCATGTCCAGCTGCTCATCCAACCAAGACTACCCAGCAGAAGAGGACATTGTGAATTCTCAAGAAGCCAGTACTCCGTGTAAACAAAAATGTTGAACTGAACATATGTGAAAGAGTAATGCTCCTCTGTGTGGCTCAAATCCTACTTACCTTTGGCATTTCTTACTTAAAGCCTCATGACTCCATTAATTTGACTACAACAATTTCACATTAGAACTCTGCTCTTATAGTTGTGTTAACCCCAGAATATCCCAGGGCCACCATGTACATTCTTTTAATTTTTCCTCAAAGTATATTCTCTATAAAGAAATCTGTTGTTGAGCAAAAGACAGCAAAAAACAAATGCTTGTGATAGTTAAATGTAATTATAATATTGATTGGTTTGGAGTTTGCTAGGGGATTAGTAAAGCACACGTCTCAAGGCGTCTGGGGGTCAAGGGGGTGTAACTACAGAGAATATCTGGTCCCTGGGCCCGTCCTCTTGGTACTGTTTATTTCCTTGCTCTGCTTCTGGGACACCAAGAAGTCAATGGGATTCCTCTGCCAAGCCCTTCTGTCATATTGCTCCTACTTTGTACCCTGTAAATCATCTGAAACCATAAGCCAAATAAACTTCTCCTTTAGGTTCTGATTGTCAGGTATTTGATCTCAGCAATAGGAAAGTTAACATACAAGTGTGTGATAATAGTGTCCGGCCCCAGTCCTGGCAAGAGGGTGTCCCTTTCTACCAAACCTTACAATAAACTTTCTCTTAAATATATAGATACCAATTTGAATCCAGGCTTTATCAAGTATATTACAGTCCTCTCTCACGTAGGGTTGAACAGTCCACTCCTAAGATAAACCTCATTACTTGAGCCTCCTTATATAGGTGGACATTTAGGTTGTTCCTAATTACTTGCCATCACAAACAGCAGAAAGAGGAACACTCCTGCACATGTAACATATATACTGAGGTTTGAAAAAGTTATGACAACTCAGATCCTAGGGAGGCTAAAAAAGATCTGGCAGGAAGAGAAAATTGAAGCCCTTATCATGAACCTCACAGGATAGTCAGGTAACCCTGGGCTAGTGCAGGAGGAACTGGTTTAGCAGGACAGCACTCAGTGAGGCACATACCCTGGTTGTAGGCCTGAGCCTTTGTGCCAAAGTACAGAGCACTGTGGAGGACCACTAAAAGTCCCCTGAACTCTGAATATAACCCTAAAGGCTTTTGAGGGCTGCACAAAGCACACTTGGCCCTCATGTTGACCTATCTTCTCCTATAGTGGTGAGACCATCATGACGCTAATTGATCCTCTCTGAAATATGGCACCACTGTGGCACTGGAGGCCTTGCTATTTCCTGGCTGTGTCCAGGAAGAGCGACAGAGAGATGGTGCAAATCTCATTCACAGATACAGTGGTGCACTTTAGCACCTCTAATCTGGAATCAAGCACATGCGCGCTGAACTAATCTTTTCTGGAACAAGCACCTGAATAGGAGAGATGGGGAGCACCTTCCTTTCTTAGAGGTGATCAAGCCCAATCACAGAACTGTAGGCTAAAGCCTCACGAACCCATTTCCAGACTGCCACTCTCACTATCCAGAATGAGTCTAGACAGCCTCCCTTCCCTCCAGGTTGAGTTTACTGCCTTTGTGTGTGCTGCCTGGGACTCAGTTTTTACATTTACATCTCCCCTAGATCTTCATCCTTACCCTTGGGCCCTCTCTGCTTTGGTAGCTGCTTTTGGCCTTTTTTCTCTACAGTGATTTTAACATCTTCCCTCCGACGTGCTTTGTGCAGTTAGGTAAGCAGGTTGGCATCAGATGATATGGATTTCTCAATCACTAGGGTAAATCACCTATCCATTCATCCATTGTTTTATGAATGCATTTATGTAGCAGCCACTCTGCTAGGTAGGTGCTAGTGACAATATAGGGTATCACCAAGGAAAAATGGATGATGAGCACTGAAAATGTACTTAACCTCTCTGAATTGTTTCTTCATCTACAACACAGGAATACAATGGGTTATGACTATCTGACAGTTAAGCTTGATTGTGTAAACCTGTGTGGAGAAGGACATTCTTTGATTAGGAAGCACTGAGGACACACAATCATTTATTTATTGTTTGTTAGGGTTTCTAAAGGTAAGGCTTCATTATACAGCCCGGCTGGCTCAGTCTGTAAAAAACTATATATATGCAACTGTTATATTAATGTAAATGTGAATAGACTAAAACATGTTAACTTTTCATAGATCTGCCACTAGGGGCCATTGGATTAAGGAAATATGTATAGTTATCAAGTTGACCAGGGGTGGACTGTAGTGGATTGATAACTAGTGGTCAACTTATAACTTCCAGCTGAACTGAGTAAGCTTGGTGCTGGGTGTGGGAGGTCCACCTGGAGAGTGTTGCCAGCAGCATGAGAGGCAGAATTGGAGAAGGATAATCCTTTAATTACTAAAGACATTTGGTATCCACCCATTTGTACTAGCTATGCCCTTGGTTCTCACTCAATAAAAGGTGGCTGAATGTTGGTAATCAGGGCTGTAGTCTGAGAGGCTGTAACCCTCTGAACCCAGACTTTTGCCTCTCTTGTTTTTCTTGTATCTCTTACTTTTCTTTTCATCCGTGGGCACCTTGTTCTCGGGACCTGTCACCCTGAATAGACCGACAGACCTGATTGGATTGGACTGGAAGCCACCCAGAGGATTGGTGGAACACACTTCTGGCATGTCTATGTGGTCATGGAAGCATGGACTGAATCTCTTTGAAACATGAGCCAAATGAAATTTCTTCTCCTTTTAAGTGATGGGTGTTGGGTATTGTGTCTAGTATCAGGAAAACTAGCTAATACACTATCCCAGAGAATGATATGAGGAACTTCTGCAAAGCTTTTACCCCATTTGACAGTGAGAGCTCATTAAAGTTAACTTGGTATCATCATCCATGTCCCCTACAGGTCAGCACCGTCATGAGGCACCCTGGTGTCCACTCAGGCCGCTTTCTGGGCTGATTCCTCATCTGGATCCAACCTTTGAACAGAATGACAGTAAACAACAAAAATGTGTGGAAGAATATGGTGCCAACTGGACAGATTTGTTGCTGAAATGGATTAAAAATAGGCTAGAAATAGAATATGCCTGAGTCTGAGATTTACACACACACACATGCACACGCACACACACACACAATAATATGCTATGGAAAATGAATTCATTATGATTAGAAGAAATTGACATATTAGATGAAAGAAGTACCAACTTCTACCTTCTAATTATTGGATTAACTTTTACAAACTAAAGACGTCATGTTACTGCAAACCTAACAGTAAGAGGAGCTAATACACAAACCTAAGCACTTGAAGTTAGAGTAAGACTGGCATTTTTTCATGAAATGAAAATTATGTGTTGTGGCCAACATGCTTAAAAACTACCTGGCGCTTACATAATACAAAATAATTCTGTAGAAGTGGTTTTGTGCTTCTGTTTCCTGTCTACTTCCTTTACCAAAAGGCTGCAATTTCTTAAGACTCGCTTCATAATCTGTTAGGTTTGGCTAGTTAAATTATTAATAATGATTATACCTCATATATTCTCCTCTGTTTCTCAAACTACTTTGATAAGCCTTGTCTTACATTCCCAATATGTTTTCAAATTTTCCAACAATGGATCTGGAACATTCAGAGAATAAAGGATCAGAAAGTAAAATCTTTCTTTATTAAAAAAGAAAAGAAAATTCAATAGAAGTTCAGGAATTAGTGGCTCATCCTTCATCTGCCTCTTCAAAACAAATAAAATTTAATTTAAAAATAAAAGGGCAGGGTTGGATATATAGCTCAGTGGCAAAACATCTGCCACAAAACACACACACACACACAAACCAGACAGCAAAAATATTCAAAGTTTTGAGGATAGTGATGTAAACCACAAGAAAAGAGTGAGTAATAATTTTAGATTACAAATAGTCAAGAGTATAATTTAGAATGTCAGAATAAACTAATAAATTTCACTGACTTAAGACATTTCTCTTATGGAAACACCAGTCTAAATTTTGTTTCTCATGAGGGACAAATTTAAATGAGCAAACGTTCTTCTACAGACTTAAGAGTGAGGCAAGCATTTCCTGGTTGCTAAATCAAACCACCAGCAGGGAGAGTGCTGCTTATATAAAGGGCTTGTTTTGATTTTCATTTCACATAATATTTAGAAGTCAACTTGAAGCTGGAATCTAGGACCATACATGTTCATTACCTCTGGGCCTCAGCGAAGACCAGAATAACATTTCACTGATGAGAAAGCATTTCAGTTTGAACTTTTTCCTTTCTTTGCCCAAAACAGAAAACCTGCAAGTGATGTGCTAACAATGATAAGCAGGATGAATTAAAGCTCCTACAGGATAAAAATAATAATCCAATCTTTTGTTGCCACCAAAATGCAGGTCTTCTTATTTTATCTCTTCCATGGTAAAGTCTGCCTGCTTTTTTTTTTTTTAACAGTCTACTGACTACTATGTTAAAAAAGGAAGCATTTTGTGAATATGAAAGTTGTGGTTTGCTTTTCATTTCCATGAAGTTTTAAAAAAACTTTGAAATATCTAAAAATAATTTTAATTCAAAACGTGAATATACAGTCCAAATATACCAGGTAGCATAAGCAAATGAAGATTTAATTTGTCATTTGGTGATATTAAAATAAAGCCTCCGAAGGAGAAAAAATTGTATCTCACAAAATTGGAGAGTTAAAAAAACTTTATAATCTATCCCAGCAAGTGGAGTTATAAATGTGTGCAAGTAGAGTGAAGTGTCATTCTTTATTTCATTTTTTATTTTTTTATTTTTTTATTTTTTTTGAGACAGGGTCTTGCTGTGTAGCTCAGGTTGGCCCTGAACTCACTACATAGCCCAGGCTGGCCTCAAACTAGAAGCAATCGTCCTGCCACAGCCTCCAGAGTGCTGGGATTAAAGATGTACACCACCACAATGTCTTTTTCTTTTATTCATTCATTCACTCAGTTATTCAGAAAACATTTATTGAGAGATAATACAGGCCAGGATCCACCCTTAGCTATGAAAGACACAAAGGAGAATAAAACATAGGCTGTACTTATAAAGACCTCACAGACAAGTGAATGAAAACACACGTATTTGCCAATAATGTAATTTCAAAAATTAAAAGGAAAAAGATAGATCCACGCACAGCCCCAGGAACTTCAAGACTACACAACAAAAAGATGTATATGCACAGGCTGTAACTGAGAAGAAATATTGAGGTCCTCATCACAAATTATAATATTGCTAAATTCTCGTGCCATAGACTATTTTGTGGCCTATCACACAATGCAGCTGAAGGAATCTGAATGATATTAAGCTTTATTGAAAGCATTTTGTGTCCAAGCAGATGTACCTCCCTGAATACAATAAAAATAACTGGAAAGAAAAAGCATTTTCAGGTTGTTTGGAAAGCATACAGGAGAACTTAACCAGGAGTAATTGATTGAACCAAGTTAAATAAACAGTTCATTCCATTAAATATTTCCTAACAAATGTCTGTTACTTAAAAATGTCTGGAATAAACTGCCATGGGAGACACTAGGCTTAGTGATTAGAACCATCACAAGTTTGGAAATATATTTGGCGAACAGTGTGTGACATAATCATAGAGTAATAACATAAAGCTTTCCAGCTCTGGGAAAAATGCTCCAAAATCTGTGCTCTTGGGCTTTTTGCTGGGTAAAGCAAGAAGATCTCCTTAAATGCTTCCTTTTGCTACCATCCAACATTAAATGTCACCATTGATCATTTAGATTAATTTCCTCTGTTCAATCTTTTATTTCAGAGGCAATGTGACATACACTTTATTCTTTTTACCATGGTAGCCCCTTTAATTAATTAATTTAGAATGCCCTAATACTGTATTTCAGTATTATTCCTAGTTTTGAAAATTTTAATTTTTAACAAACAGCAAGATTGTTTTTCAAACCAAACATATGTTTAGTGGAAGCCAACCTCTTTTTATTGTATTCCTTCATCTTACAGAAAATATATTATGAGAAAAATGTAGTCTTATTTCCATTCAGGGATACAGTCCCCTGTTTCACTAAGCCTCTCTGAAAAGCTGCCTTCTATTAATACTGTTATTTTCAGTGGAGGCACAAAAGTTTCTTGTTAAACCAGATAATGTTAAATGGTGTAATGCCAGGATGATCCTTAGTATCCTCCCTTTAAAATTATTTTAACATTGTTGTTATTCAGTCCACTAACTCAAAGTAATAAATAAGTAAGCATTATTCATTTTCTGTTGTCGCTCTCAGGAAACTCCTGAGGTACTCCTCTCAGGCTTCTTCCTTTCGCTCTGGCCTCAATTCAAGTCTCATCTCACACAGGACTTCTATTACCACCTCTTAAAAACTATGCCCAGCCCCCAGGTCTGTTCACTCCCACCCCACACTCTCTCTCATTATCCTGGGTATTTTTCCTAAAAAGCATCCTTTATCATCGTCTAGTCTCTGATGATGGCTTACTTAATATTTCCTGTCTCTCCCACTGTAATATATGTTCACGAAAGCAGGAACACAGGTGTCAAATAAACCATGATATTTGGAGAGATAGAAAGTACCTGGAAAAAATATTCAGGCAAGAAATCAATGAGCAGTATAGATCACAGAGAGAATATGCCATGCTTTTTCTGTGGCTGAGCTCCCCACAGAAACTCAGAACAAGTTGAAGTTTAAAGGAGAGAATTTCAGAAATAAGCTATCTATATACTTTTCTTATTTGTATAGCATAGCCTCAAAGTGCATTAAAAATCTGAAGAAGGGTGCTACAACATACATGGACCTCATTACAGTATCAAACAACTGTGCACTGTTTCCTTTTATTACTACAATTTTAATCTGTTAATCAGATGTTACAAATATCAATTATGTAAATTTTATTTTCATATTGGCTATGAATTTTCTGTAAGCAATTCTTTTATTTTTACCTTCTTAAAGAATAAATTTTTCTGAATTTGGAACAAGAGCATGTTTTCTCTGTCTGAGCAATTGGTATGTTTGTTCAGAGAAATATGTTTTAATCACATTTCCTTGTATTTTTTTTTTTTGCCACTGGATAAAACAGTGGCAATGTTCATGATAAATTATAACATCCATATTAAATTTTTTGGTTAAGGTGTTTGCTCACTGAATTAATTTTCCTGCATTTTTCTTGTCAGGGCATCTTCAGTTCTTTTTGGAAGGGTTGTAGGGAATACTGAATTTACATTGCAATCCTCAATCCTAAATTTAATGTTTGAGAATAAGTACTCAACACTAAGTTGGCCACAGACATCACGGAGGTTGTGGAGAGATAACTCAAGGAGTATTTCAGATACCTAAGTTACTTTGAGCTCGGTCTCAAAGATACAGGAGACAATGAAGTGGAGGTCAAAATGGATGAAAAATAAAATATGAGACAACAACAATAAAGAATGATTTAATTCTAGCCAACAACATGATATTTAGGATGTACTATATCTAAGAATGTGATAAGAAAATGTAGAGAGAAGAATTCCGCGTATGATTTCTTTTCCACTCAAATCTCCTTTACTAGAGAGAAGATTCTCATAAATAACCTCTATTTGTCTCAGTTTCAATCTCCTTACCCACTAGGAGAAAAACATTGTCCCAGTAGGCTCCTGGTGGGGACTGCATAAGCTAAAAGTGAGGAGATAAATCTTTTTCAAAGGAACGGGTGTCAAGAGATGGAGGGAGGGGGTAGGAAGGCGATGAACAAAAAATTAAGATATATATTGTTATGGTTTGCGTCTAGATGTCCCCCCAAAGCTCCGTGCACTCATGGGGCAGGTTTCTTGAGTGTTTGACTGACTCATGGTCCAATATTAGGGTAATAGGTGTGAGGGCTACACCCACCCTGGGGTGGGTAGTTTGCATATAATCTATGAGAAGGAAAGAGGCTTGCTCGCTGCTCCTCCCTTTTGCTCTTGTTGCTTTTGCTGTTTCCACCACCATAAACTGTCCTCTGCCGTGTGCCACTCTGCCTTGGAGCCAGCTGCGTACAGGCTGAAAACTCCACAAACTGTGAGCTAAGTAAACCTTTCCTTCCTTAATTGTGGGTGTCAGGTATTTTGTCTGAGCAACGAGAGAAAAGTAAAAAGACATGTATATACATGTACCATCTCCCCATGAGGAATGAAAACATTGTGTAATGTAAACATGGACAAAAAATCTTAAAAATGTATAAAAGTTTCTGCCCTCAAACATTTTAAAATAGACTTTTAATTTTAGAACAGTTCTAAATTTATAGGAAGTTGTAAATGTAGTACAGAGTCCTCAAATATGCCATGCCCAATTCCTGTGCTTACTAGCATCTTACATCAGCATAGCACCTTTGTTTTCATTAATAAACCAATTCCAAGACACTATCATTAACTAAAGCCCATACTTTCCAAATTTCCTCATCTCTTTTCTAACATCCTTTTTCCGGCCTGTGGCCTCACCCAGGATGCACATCAGTTGCTATGTCTCTTAAGACTCCTCTTGACTGTGAGTTTCTCAGACTTTGTCTTTGATGATGTTAATAGTTTGAGGAATACAGGTCTGATATACTGTATAACTTCCTTTACATGAGATGTGTATGATGTTCTTCTCATAATTAGACTGAGAATTAGACTGAGCCTAGGATGGGCAAGTTACTGACTAGTAAGACTGTGTCTCAAAGAACAAAAAGGATTGGGGGTGTACCTCAGTGCAAAGGCCCCAAGTTCAATCCCCAGTATGACACACATACAAAGGAATTCATACCAGGAACATGGCATCCTGTGAACTTTGAACTTGATCTGTCAGCTGAGGTAGTATCTTTCAGGTTTCTCCTTTCCATATTTACTTTTCCCCTTTCTGTACAGTACTCTGTGGAAGGAAGTCAGTATGTACAGCTTATATCTAAGGAGTGAGGAGTTATGCTTTTTCTTTGATGGTAAACTATCTAAGTAAATCATTTGGAATTCTTTTATATGGACAATTTGCTTATTTTCCCTATTAGTTTAGTCAGTATTTTGTAATTTGGGTTATAGTACAACACTTTTATTGTTCACATTGTTCCAGTTTTCACCACTGGAAACTTTTGGTTGGCCTCTGTGTCCTTTAGAAATTGAATGTTTGGTTTTGATGTATTTGGGGGGAAGGGCACATTCCATTTTTAAGCACTTCGCTCCTTTCTAGCACTATGAGATCCTGCAGGCTCATGTTCCATTATTTACTGCCCAAGTTGTAGAATCGGGCATTTCTCCAAAGATCCCTGATTCTTTATGTTGAAAATAGTATTAGAAATCAAAATTCCTAGGCATGCTTGTTGCTACCATGGCGTGCTTCTTTCTGGTCCCTCTCAGCAGGCACAGCATGGAAACATGATATAAATATTGTATGTGTGTGTAGCAAGATGTGAATGCCTACATGTCTATAAATATTTCTATGTGTAATCATCTATATGTATACTAAGCCAAACATGATTTTATACTGGTGGCTCCAACTCTAATCTATTACCAAATGGATCTTTCTAGCTATCTGTTTTTTATTATCTGTACATTCCAACTGCAAAGTGAGAAATCTTGCTTCCATTAAACACCATTTGTTTATTTAATTGATGAATTCCAGCATACTATTAAAATAGAGTAAGAACATTAACCCATACAACTATCAAAAACACATTTATCAACAGAGTACAGTTCTCATGTATTTTTGCCTTTTGTTTTAGAGAGTCTCCCCATTAAGATAACTTAGGTCAACAATCTATTCCTCCCTCTCTTCAGTAAGGGTTTCCCCATATATCTTTAACATAGTTAGAGTGCTTTGTCATGCTATGCATTCAATTCTGGAATATCCTGATCTCCTCAGTGACTTTTTTTTCTAAAAAATTTGTATGCATGAAGGTTCATTCTGTGCCAAAATCATATGGGCTATAACAAATTTCATAGTGTGATATATGCCATTACTGTAACAGAGAAAGTAGTTTTACTGCCCTAAAACAGTTGTTGTGTGTCACTGGTCAAACTGTCCCTGCCCTGAGCTTTTAGAAATCCGTTTCACCTTTCCCAGAATGTCATACAATCAAAATCATGAAGTATATAGCTTTCTAAATTGGCTTTTTTCACTGAGTAATACGTATTTAACACTCATCCATACATTTCATGGCTTTGTAGATTTTTCTTAATCTGAGTAACATTCCACTGAAAGCATGTACCATTATTTTATGTTCACCCATTGAAAAGCATACTATTTACTTCCAGTTTAAGGTTATTATAAATAAAGGTGCTATAAATATTTGTATGCAGGTTTTGGTAGAGAAAGAAGTTTTTAAATCTGTTGGGAACTAGATTGCTGGGTCATATGATAAAATCATATTTAGTTTTATGAGAAGCTATCAAACTGTATTCCAAAGTAATGTTTGCATTCCAGCTATAATGAACAAGAGATTTAGCTGCTGTGGATCCTTGTCAACAGTTGGTATTGTTAGTTTTTTTTTCTTTTAGCATTCTAATAGGTGTGCAGTGGTGTCTTACAATTGTTATACGTGCAGATCTCTAAAGATCTTTAATTGATGTGGACATCTTTTTATATGCTTATTTGCCACCTGTATATCTTTTGTGATAAGGTTCTACTCAGATATTTTGCTGAGTTTTAATTTTTTAATTGTTCAGTTTTAAAAATTCTTCTGTAAACTGGGTGTTGTGCACTACTGTAGTGCCAACACCCTGGAGGAAGGAAGGAAAGGAGGGAGGAAAAGAGGGAGGAAGGGAGGAAAAGGGAAGAGGAGGGGAGTTGATTGCACACTTTGACACAAGTACATTATCAGAAATGCACATTTCTCCATTTAGGGCTTTTCTTTTTATTCTCTTATGCTTCGTTGAGAAGTTTTTAAATTTATTAAAGTCCAAATTATTAATTTCCTCTCTTGTGTGCTTTTGAATATAAAAGTGTATCATCATACGCAAGATCATGTAGAGTTCCTCCTGTTTGTTCTAGAATTTTGTGCTGTGTCTATGGTTTATTTTGAGTCAACCTTTATTTGTGAAATGTGTAAGGTCTGTCTAGGTACGTTTGTTGTATAAGGCTGCCCAATTGTTCCAGCATCAGCTGTTGGAAAAAACGGTCCTTTCTCCACTGGATTACTTTTGTGTCTTTTTCAAAGATTAGCTGACTATATGTGGTCTATTTGGGGAGTTTCTATTCTTCCCCACTGATTTATGTGTCCATTTTTAAGCAAAACCATGATATCATGCATATATGTTATGTTGCCTAACAGTCTTAATATCAGGTAGTGTGAGTCTTCCAATTCTGTTTTTCTTCAGTGTGGTGCTGGATATTCTACATCTTTCCCTTTCTATATAATTTTTAAGGCAATTAGCCAATATCTACACAATAGCTTCCAGGGATTTAAATCGGTATTGCACTGGAAGAAATAACATCCTAATAATACTGAGTCCTCAAATTCATGAATATACACTTCTTTACACTTACTTACATCTTTAGATTTTTTTGTTAGTGTTTTATAGTTTTTTACACATAAGTCCTTTACTATTTTGTTAGATTTATGCTTAAAATATAGTGGTAACTTGATTCAAGAACCTAATTCTTTCCATGAAACGATGGCCATATTTGTGTTTGTATGGGAAAGATGGCTGCAGATGTATTTGTCAGCTGCTGCAGAGTTTTCAAACAAAACCAAATGTTGTTAAATACTTCTGTTTGCAAACAAAATTGTTCCCAAACAGAAGCACTTGTGAACCAAAGCATCACTGTATTTCATACTTTTGATGCTGTTATAAATTATATTTTAAAATTTCAAATTCCATAGGTTCTTTTCTGGCATACGTGAAAGAAATAAACTTTGTATAATATGTTTGTATTCTAAAACCATTTTTAATCACTTATTAGTCCCAGGAGTTTTTGCAACTGCTGTTGAGTCTTTTGAATATTATACCTATATAACCGTGTAATCTGTGAATCAAGAAAGCTTTATTTATTTATTCTTAATAGAATGCCATCTATTTGCTGTTCTAGTCATTAGGGGTAGAATTTCTAATCAGAGTTTATTTTAATCAAACTTATAAACATGTCAATCTTTCATTATCAGAATACGCCCTTTTCCTGAGAACTGGTCCACTGACGGTAGTGAAGTATGACTTCTGTTGCAAAAATCAAACTTTCTTTAAGATTTCCAGTGCCAGTTCCTTTAAGTACCCTCAAAATGAACATATTTGCAAAGCAATCTGGAGGCAGAATATGCCTAGAATTTTTGGAAATCTTTTTCCCTTTTCTTTCACTTGCTTTGCCCATATTAATTTTCAAGCTAGTAGCTAGGATGGCAAAACAGTTAAGGGGATTAAGAGGTAATTTATGGAGGGGCACCATGATGGCAGAGTGGTAAGCAGCAGGGAAAGGGCTTGTCTGAGATTTGCTACCAAGATGCTGGAATCTGGCAATGTGAGGAAGACAAGAAAGAGGCAAGTGAGTACCCTGGACCCAGGAAAGATCTAAACCCTGAACTGAAGCCCAAGGACAGAGTGAAGAGAGAAACATCAATGAAGAAGAAGAAAGAGGTAGCTGGCAGCACCTTCTCCCTGAGAAGCAACTCACTGTGAAAGAGGAGCAGTTCAAACCTGCAGATTTCAAACCTGCAACTTCTGGTGACTCCAGAGGTCTCCGTGAGAGACATAGTAGTGGACAGGAGCAGTGGATGTGAAGGACTGCACTAGTTGCTCATGAGTGCTGAGGGCTCGGTAGTCACACGTGAGACAGCGATAGGCCAGGAGCCATCATGCAGAGGAAGCAGCCAAGCTCAGAACTCAGAGCAGCTGCTGGCTCCATCTAGCTGCTCCCAGCTAGGCTCAGACCCACGAAGGTGTGCTGATGAGTGCAGGCTGAATGAGTCTGGTCTTGGCCAGAAGGTGCAGGCTTGTTGTGGTGGTGGTGATGGTGTTTTTTTTTTTCTGTTTTTTTCTCCTTCATTGTTTGATCTTGCTTTTATATGAATGTGAATGTGATTTCTAGCCTCTTTGTGGTTATGGTTCTGTTCTGTACTTCTTTTTACCTCTTCCTTCTTTCTTTCCCTGCAGTCTTCTGCAACAGATTCCCAAAGTTAGTGTAACCCCTCTTTGTCTTCCAGCTTGCTTCTAATCTCTTTCTGCTTTTTCAGTTCCTTATTTTCTCCCTAACCCATTAATTTTGAGGGCAAAATTGACATATTAAGGATGTGTATAGGGCATATAATTTTCTGGGTTTTTTTTGTAAATTTTGTTATATAATCACAAATCAAGTTCATACAGTTGAAGGTGACAATGGTTAGCTCAGTTTGTCATTTTCTAGGCTGCATTTGATGCTATTGTCATTGCTGATGGTACCACTATAGCTAAAAGTGAAATAATTGTTCTAAACAGCTCTTCTACCTGAAATGCCAAGACAGAGACTGACTAAAGGTCACAGGACTTACTCCAGCATAGTGGTAAAGAACCAGGGGCTGAGCCAAAGAGGCAGCAATTTCTCATCCCTAACAAATTGAAGAGGTATGAACTTGCAACAGACTCAAAACCCCAAAACCAGCTACTCCTGGAAGACATCAAGGAGAAATAGTCACTTCCTAAGGGTTCTAAATACTAGCAATAAAGCAACCCATCATAGACGATTTTGTTTTTTTTTTTTTTGGTTTTTCTCCGGTACCAGGAACCGAACTCACGACCTTGCGCTTGCCAGGCAGGCGCTTTGCCGCTGAGCTAAATCCCCAGTCCCCATAGACGATTTTCAAGCATCAGGAATTAAACAAAAAAAGAAAAGAAAAGAAGACATTTAAACAAGATGCAACCCCAGGCATCCAGTTCACCAAAGGCAAACCCAGCAGGCAATGAGGTGGGACAATCCAAAATCTACCCACCTGGCCTCTCTGAAATGCTAACAACAAAGCAAATAATGAGGCTCTATAAAAAAGTCAAATCAGAAATAATTTTTCAGGTAACTGCAGACATGGTGTCCACAATGGAAATTGTGCACAGTGACTCTAGATAAGATAGAGACAAAATATTACAAGCACTTAAGAAAATTATAAAAGCCATGAATGGTCAGCATAGGAAAGAAATGGAATCTATAAGGCAGATTCAAGTAGATATCCAGGAGAATGAAATTTCCATTGAAAGTATCTGAAACACATTAAGCCAATGTGAGGACATTAAGCCAATATGAAGACATTAGACACATTAAGTCAATGTGAGGATCTCAGATATAGAAGACAGACTTGTGTTTAGTGATCATGAAAAGAACGATTCTTTAAAAATAGCAAGGGCACATGAGAAATCAATCCAGCACCTGCTAGCTGAGGCAAAGAAGAATAATTAAAGATTGACTGGAGTCAAAAAGCAGGAGATAGCATTAATGCTATTAAAAAAATCTACTCACAGTCTTCATGGCAGAAAACTTCCCTGGCAGAGAAAAAGAATTCTAGAAGAAATTTAGAGAAGACCTAACACCATTATTTCTCAAACTCTTTAATAAAATTGAAAGAGAAGCAATACTCCCCTATTCATTCCTGGAAGCAAGCATTACCCTGATACCAAACCTGGAGAAGGACTCAACTAAGAAAGAGAATTACAGGCCAATTTCACTAATGAATATAAATGGCAAAAATCCTCAGTGAGATACTGGCAAAGAGAATACAGCAAATAATCAAGAAGATTATACAGCATGACCAAGTGGGATTTATCCCAGGGATGCAGGGATGGTTTAACATAGGCAGATTAATAAATGTGATTCATCATATTAACAGAACCAAGGACAAAAGTCATATGATCATCTCAATACATGCAGAAAAAGCTTTTGACAAAGTCCAGCACCCATTCATGATAAAAACCCTACTGAAAATTGGGATAGATGATCTTGATTGCAATCTGATAAAAGCCATCTATGACAAACCAACAGCCACATCATACTAAATAGACAAAAACTGAAAGCTTTCTGTCTAAAATCAGGAAGAAGACAAGGATGTCCACTGTCTCCACTCTTAGTCAACATAGTTCTGGAAACTTTAGCCAGAGCAATGAACAAGAGAAAGAAATAAAAGGCAGATAGGAAAGGAGGAAGTTAAATTATCATCATTTGCAGATGACATGATAGTCTACATAGAAGATGCCAAAAACTCCACTAAAAAACTGGTAAGATTTTTTTTTTT
>NW_004955440.1:5787022-5812654 GCF_000276665.1 Chinchilla lanigera
TGGACCCATATCCATCCGTTTGCCTGTCTGTATGTCCATCCATATACTAATTTCTCTTAGTTGATTGAAAAGAAAGTCTGTGCTAGTAGGGTTTGGACAATCAAATGCTGATCTCTTGTATTCCGAGTAACTACTTTAAAGGTAACAATTCACAATTTATTAACCATCGTTACCCTCCTGTTATCTTGTTTTGAAATTTTGTTTTAATTTTTTTCTCTTTACAATAAGATGTAATTTACTATGGTAAGTCATAGCTTTACTATTTGAAGCAGTGAAGAAATGAAGCAACAATCAGTTATGAGACCCACTCACTTTAAGAACTAAGGTTTCACACTAAACAAAATGGTGTAAACATAATATCTCATTTTATTTTGTAAAAATATGACTGTCTGTATAAACTGAAATAGTGCAACATTACCTCGAAGTCTGTGTGGATTTAAACTACCACAGTACAAGGCTACCTGGGAAGGGAAACCAGTGTTTCACAAGAATTATGCTGAGCACTTTACAAAGATTCCATTAATTTAAGCAAGCTATAAAGTTCTATGAGCCAAGAAATATACTTCATACTTCCTCATATTCCTCACTATGATGGCTTTGTAATGGGTCAGTTTGGCTGGGCTGAACTAGATTTCTGACATTTTCCCCTGTTCGTGAAGATAGGAGGGCTACAAGAGAAGTTACTGTAAGCTTTGGAAGGCAGAAGGAAAGGATCTGCTGTCCTGCAGCTTGAACATGCTGCTGACCTGCTGCACCAGCATGAAGCAGCAGCGGGGTCTGCAGTTGCCCTCCTTTCCCTTGGATCTTACTATGCCTTGGCTGACTCCTGGGCCAGGTGTCAGTATTTAACTCCATAGGGAAGCCCTTAATCTATTTACTCTGAAGATTATCTTTGTAACCAAGGTCAGAGTTTTTAAAAAGCTGACAGATCCAGTCCATCCTTTTGGAGTTCTAGTTCACATCTGTCAGTCCTAGGTGGCTGGTGATGTCTTTCTTATGGACTGCCCTAGACTTCAAACTACAGTGCCAGACAGACACTGGTTAACCAGTCCCCAAACTGCAAACTGACTCAAACAAATGTCAGGGAAAGACATGTTCTTTGAAATTTCTAGAAGCTGCAGCACAGTATGCCCACTCAGTACCTGGTTTAAACAATTTGGCGTAGTGCTTGGCATGGGAAAAATTCAAACGTTACTCTTTGGAACTTCTGAAAACTTTTATTAAATATTTGCCACCTGTGGTTGGTTGATTCCATGAGTGCAATACATACAGATAGGGAAGGTCAACTATACAAATAGTTGTATGTGTATTTTTATGGCTTCCATCTTTTTTTTTTTTTTTTTTCTTTTTGAGACAGGGTCTCACTACGCAGTTCAGGCTGGCCTTCAGCTCACTTTGCAGCCCAGGCTGGTCTCGAACTCACAACGATCCTCCTGCCTCAGCCTCCCAAGTGCTGGGATTACGGGCATGCACCACCACACCCGGTGTATGGCTTCCATCTAATTGTGCCCCCAAAACCTCTGTGGTCATAGGTGGGGCTTTTTGGAGGTGGCTGGATCTAGGGTGTGTGATACTGACATTAAGTGTGCAATCCTGGGATTAAGAGTAAGATGCTGGGATCAAGGGTGACTCACCCTGAGTATGGGTGGCATTACCCAAAGGGCAGGAAACCTGGATTAAATATAAAGACAGGTTTGGTTATTGCTGCTTGCTGTTTCTTTGCTACTGCCTGCTGCTTGCTGTTTGGTGATTGCTGCCTTCTCCCTGCCCTGCCGTGCTATGGACTGTTCTGCTCTTAAATGCTCCTCTGCCATGCCACCCTGCCTTGAGGTCAGCCAAATATGAACTGAGCCCTCTACAAACTGTGAGCCAAAATAAACCTTTCCTCCTGTGGGTATCACTACTTTGAAAAGTAACCAAGACATGTACCTATATATAAATACTCCTCTCTTTCTCTCTGTCTCTCTGTCTCTCTTTCTCTCTCTCTCCATCACCTATCATCTCCTACTAGTCCTGCCTGCCTGTTTGAGCCCTGACTGATACACAGACCAATGAACTTTCTCCCAGAGTCAAGTGAGTGACGGAAATAGTGGCCCAAGGACCATCATTGTGAAGATGTAGCTTTCAGCAGCCATGTCACTGAGAACCAGAGAGGAACAAAGATAAAACAGTGTTAAAACTCAGACACTTAAATTTTTAGGGAAATTTCTGGCATCTCTTACATCCAACAGATAGAATTCAAACGAGGACAAAGTCCAGAAAAAATGAAAACCATTACTAAGATTTTATCTTTTGAAAATGCTAAACACTAAATTTAAATGTTATTTATGTGAGCCTTATCTAAACCAGCATTAAATAGTACCACCAAGTAACTATCTAGGATTCTAGGAGATCTCTTTCTGAATTCTTCTCTGACCCTGAGGTTCATCTTCCTCTATATTGTGAAATTAACGTAGAATCATAGAACTTTAGATCTAAACAGAATTTTAAAGTTCGTATGATATCTCATCATTATAGGAAAAAATGGCATTTAATGACATCATGACTTGCTTTGGGTCATCTATTTATAATCAATAAGAAGAGCTGAGACTAAAGTTCAATTTCCTATTTTCAACCCAGAGTTCAAAAGCAACTGTTTCTGCATCTGACCCATCCATCTCCCTATGATCAAGCCTGGTAAACCCTGAAATAAGCCTTTTGGTTGAAACATGCCCTGTCTAACCAGCACATGTAGTAAGTTTGTCAAATCATACGCATACAGTTACAAATTTTCCAGCTCTAAAAATGTGCAGACTCAGAGATTTGTAGAGTTTTTCTCCTGATTTGTTTACCATGTCTGGAGAAATCTAAAATCAGCAGACAGCTAATACCAGATACACCTAACCAAGAACACCATCAAATAGTTTACTCAAACTGGGTGTGGTGGTGCATGCCTGTAATCCCAGCACTGTGAGAGACTGAGGCAGGAGCATGGCAGATTTGAACCCATCCTGGGCAACTTATTAAGACCAATTAAAAATAAAAATGGGCTAGAGAAAAGTTCATTGTGAAGGCCCTCACCACAGCAGATCAAATAAACATGGATTCAAGAAAATGTAAGTTCTCAGATGGGCAGGCTGGTATAGAGGCTGAGTAATATGGAGGCTTGGCCTTTGCCTATCATTTTTCTTCTTTCTTTCTTTTTTCCTTTCTTTTTTTCTTTCTTTCTTTCTTTCTTTCTTTCTTTCTTTCTTTCTTTCTTTCTTTCTTTCTTTCTTTCTTTTCTTCCTTCCTTCCTTCCTTCCATCCTTTTTTACTTTCTTTTACTTTTCTTTTTACTTTTCTTTTCTTTTCTTTGTTCTCCCCTTCCCCTTAACCCCCCTCTCTGTATTCTTAACATTGAGGTCTCTCTCCATGTGTGCTGCTTCATGATCATGGCATGGCTGTTACATCCCCTAGCCACAAGCCTATACTAAAACAAGAAGGCACAAAGTGGTCAAAATGTCAAAGATAAGAAGTATATTGGGCAAATTTATTCTTATTTTAAACAAATAAAGGAAGGTTTCTTGAAAGTAGCCCTTAGTAAACTTTTACTTGCATACCTGCTGTGGCTTATATATAGATGCCTCCCTAATGCCTCATGTGCTTATAGGCGGGGCTTTTCAGAGGTGGCTGGATTTAGGATGTGTGAATATGAATTAAGAGTGTGTGATAACTAAACTGGTTTAGCATATTTCTGGGTGTGCATAATGGGAAATCTCACCCTGAGTGTACGTGGCACCAATCAATTGGTTTGCACTCTGGAAGAAATATAAGAGAAAGATGGAAAGCAGGCTGCTTGCTGCCTCCTGCTTGCCCTGCCATGGACTGTTTCTTTTCTGCCATTCCCCTTTGTCATGTCCCCTTGCCTTGGAGCCAGATGACTATAGACTGAATCTATACAAACACTCAGCTAAAACAAACCTTTTTTCCTTTAACTTATGTCAACATTTTGTTCCAGTAACGAGAGAAACAACTAAGACAGTACCATTGTCCATACCTGTGTTGTATCAATCATCTTGAATGGAAATTTTGCAAAGAACAAAATGATTATGGGTAGAAATTAAGTCAACTACCCAGAAGAATCTGCTGCACACTTCTGTGCTAATATTCATTGATATAATGTTAACAGTCAATTTAAAAGAGGTTCCAAACTCATCTCTAGAATTTCTTTTCAAATAAAAAAGCTAAAACTCATTAAGCTTGTTCAGACCCAAAGAACTGAGAAAATGAACTCTGTATTAGGTAAATACCCATATATCTAGGGTGACATAGTGATGGGATAGTCCACCTAATTATTAATAAGCAACAGTAAACTTGAACTGTATGTTGCAAACATGCTTATGAGCAGTAAAACCCTGAAGTTATGTACTACATGGTTCAGTGAATCACACCTTATCCTCTACTTGAAAGTTTTACTTTGGAGGGGAAATGTCAGGATCCTTAGGTCACAATTATAATGTATCTAAAAGATTTTTTTCTCAAGCTAAATAGAACCATATTCCTTCAGGCTAATGTTTCTAAAATTGTTATCTTTAACATCTGCATTGGGAACCCTTAATATACGCTTAAAATTCAGGGCCCCATTTTAAATTTATAATAGCTATCTCCTAGGCAAGAGCCCAAGAACTTGTATTTTTGCAATCTTTTCAGACCACTATACACTAAAATTTGAGGATTACTTTCTTGGATTGATTTACCAGATTCATGGACTGAATGGACAGGCTGACAGAATTTCAGGTTGGAGCAGGTGTGGACCTTATCTCTGAAGCCAAATGTTGGAGGGAGAAGAATCATTTCAGTTCTTCACAGGAGCTGAGTTCCCTTGGCTAAGCAAGAATCCAGGTCAAGAGCAGTTAGTCACCTCACTAAACGCAGCCTTTGCAGATACAAGCTTCAGATTACTAGTAACTCCAGTGTGTAAACCTCTACCCAAAGAGGATTCTCAGGGTGAAGGAGCTAACTTTACTTGAAGCTCAAGATCCATATAGGCCCAATGCTTATGTCCAAATCTACTCCTGCCATCTGGCCCAAACTTCATTTTCACATGAGCACATCCAGGCCAGTCCAGTCTTCCCTACCTGAGCTCTGCCCTGGCCACCATGGCTAACTTTGTGCTGAATGTGCTCTCTGACCTGTGCTGCCTGAGTTCCCCCATCAGCCATTCTGTGAACTGCTCTGCAGACAGGCAGACTTGATACCAAGTTTCCTGTCTCAGTCTCCAGCAGGCAGGATCCACAGCCCATTCTAAGTCACATTTATCCATCAGAGCTATTCAGCGCTATCTGGCTGCATTTCTTTATGATTCTGAAATTTCTTTGATTTACTAATACATCTGCTGTGCCTCCTGTTGGTTTTAAGCAAGAAGCAGAAGTGGCACAGAAGTGAGTGCTATTCTGAGAGAGTATGTTGGAAATCTGAAGGGGGGTTTCCTGTGCCATTTGAAGCTGAGAAAGGAGGATCCTGTCTTGGGCTTTAGTACTGAAGTGTATCTTCTTCCACCCCCAAAGTTCACTAAAATAAAGTTGGGAAAGTGAATTTTTCGGCCCCCTACCGATATAAGAATGTTTAGCTTTGAAGGATTCTGATTGAAGTATATATTTAAAGCAAAATACCTTTCATTTTATGTATTCAAATGCATGTATTATCTGAAGACAAATTTATAAAAAAGGTTGGCAGATTCAGCTAACAAAGAATCTAGAAATTCTGAGATTTAGAAAAAGAAAATGCAGGTATGGGAAGCTAACCATGGGCAATACAGTAGGTGTCCAAAGATGTCAAGGGAATAAGGCAAAACACAAAAATATCGTCACATTTCAGAGAGTACAAGGTGAAATAGGCAGAAATTCTAGATTATGAGGCTGGTTAAATCCCACGTCACGTAAAGGTCAGGCACAAAAGGGACTTAGTCTTCTGGATTATAGATCTACAGGACACTATATACAAAATTGTAAAGCAGCCGGGACAACATGAGTCCTCAGAGAACAAAGTTAGCAGGAATTTTTGTTGGAAATCATATCAAACAGATTTAGACCTGAGTGTACATGAGAAGGAAGGAAAGAGTGGATATGAGGATGAAAGTCATCACTTGTCTTTTCTCTAATGTATCTCCTAGCCTATTCCTGCTACCTCTGGGGATAAGAACTATATTGTATCATAATACCATCAAGGGTCAACACTTGCAATCGTAAGAACCCACTACTTTTCTTATATCACCAAAGAAACTTTACTTCATGCCAGCACTAGTACATTGCTCACCGTGACTCACACATAACCCAGCATCTTCCAGCATCCCAAAATTCTTAGGAAAAATCTTCAACTATTTCATTAGTAGCATTCGAAGTTCAGCCTTTACCCACTGCAGCACCTCATATAATATTGCTCATCCACTGCAGACATTTCATTTAATAACTGCAAAACTGTAGCTCTGGTTTCATATCACCTCGATATAAATCCAAGACAACAAATCAGAATTATTTGGTCATCTTCACCATATCCATTCTGTTTTTACTAATATAAACAGGATATAACATGTCAGAAGCATTTATAACTGCGTAATATTCTCTGTGTTTGGAACCCAGGACTATAGTTGTTCCTGGGTGACAGTATAACTCCCTTCCTTGACAGCCTCGGGTGGGACACGCAGATAATCAACGCTCCTGTGTCCCCAAAATGGTAACAGTTTGCAAGTGGTGCATTTCAGTGGATCACAGTTGTGCCTACTCCTTTCGCATATTGAGGAGAGATTCCATCTCCTACAACCCTGTTCTTGTCTCCTTGACTCTGGCTGTGCCTCCTTATCTGCATCAGCTTCTCCATGTAGATGCAGTGGGAGAGTTCGGAGATGACCTATTGTTACAGAAAGTTACACTACTTATAGGTAGGTAAGTGATGGCTGTCCAAATCATCTGCATTTTGAAATTTTTCAGCATCACCCATAAATAATCACCTTAATTAACAACAAATAAAAATCTGACATAAAGTGATGGAGTGAAAAGACAGTAAACTGAACTCTGCTAAGAAAGTGTCCTTAGCACATAAATATCAGCAAATTAAACCTACTATCAAAAATATGAAGCTAAGAAAATTAATGCAGATAAGCATTAAAATAACAGAATTATGTAATAGGTCAGGAATCTTGATCATAAATTAAAAATTGCTGACTGATTAAACCTTTATTTCTATGGTATTTTTCTTTTAAACAATTGAATCTAAACTTTAGAAATAATATTTATTTCCTATGCTAATTATTTATTTCTCTTTTCCCATAAATACCAGTGTATTATGCAGTACAACAACAAGGCATATTGTGATAGAAACACGAGTCAGTAACCATGATAAAATATTGTAAAGGGGGGAGTTGGTGGATGAACATCTAATTTTATTTTGCAGCTATCTAGATTACCTTCTAAAAGAGAATTAACCACTTCTCTGGCTGCTGAAAATATTCTTTCTCTGTCTCAGTAGAAGACAGTGAATGTTGAGAGAATCAGACAAAAAAAAAAAGAGGTTTACCATAGCACAATGCTTTAACTCAGGTGTAAAAGTACTGTTCCAAAAGATCCTAATGATAATATCAAGGGCAAGAGAAGTTTTCTATATAAACTCAGAGCTCCAAAACAAAAGACCTCCAGACACACTTTGAAGGAGAGCAATGACATTAAGCAGACAAACTATGGGTTAGAGTAAATGTGCTGCCTAAACTTTTCCCTTGTAATGTCACAGGGAACTTTCACTGGCTCTGATGCATAGACTATCAGGGGAGTTAGTGATTGACTTCTTTCACTAGTTCATTCATTCATTCATTCATTCATTCATTCATTATTCAAGTACTTATCTGATGCCAACTCTGTGGTTGGCTTGTGAAGTTATAGACACTGAGGTTCACATTCTATGTTCAAATGTTTCACTTGAATTAAATGGAATATACAAAGATGTGCACCCATAATTACAAGATCATGACATAAAAGTGACAGTGGAGGTACACACGGGTACACAGGAGCTTGGGGAGAAGCTTCCTACAGTTTTGAGGGAAAGCTTGCCAAATACTGGAAAATCCTTCATGATTTGAGGTAGTCCCCTTCCTGAGTCACTGGCAACATAATCAGTGTATTTCATCTCTTTCCGACAGGCTGGCTTTACTCCATCCATGTGGAGCTCCAAAAGCATCGTGCATTTGTAAAGCTCAAGGACAGCTACGAGTCCATCTGGTACAAGGGTTTTCAAAGCTGGCTAAGGCATATCACCTAGTGCTTTGGCTCAAGCCATAGGCATTAATACAGCATGCCTAAAAGTTCTAAAAATCCATGGTCCATCATTTGGGAATTGTTGAATACAACCACTTGAATTTTCAGAAAGGAAAGTTCAGAGGAAATTCACATCCACAGAATTCAAGTTACTCCACCAAATTATCATTCTAGTCACATTGGGACAGAAATGGTGAAATATCTGATAAATGAATTTTTAATCCAAATAGTGAGAAAAAGTATTTCCAAAACAAACAACATGTGCCATATAGTAGAACTACTCATGAAAGAGTACAAAGTTAAGAAGAACAGTATATAATGGGAAAGAGAACTTCAAGGAAACTAGGTCTGGTAGAGACAAATTGCAATTGAACTATAAATTAGCTCTAAGATGCTTCATATGAAAAATATAAAAAGAAACTCCCATTTCTTATCAGGGAAAATAATTTTGTTCCTAGGAATATATTCTAAGAAAAAGTTTAGCATGGTGCTATGCCTATTTTAGACTCTTAAACTATTGAATGAATGAAAGAAAATGTGATTGTAAGTATGACCAAAACAATACTTTTCAACAGTGATTCCCTACATTCATCTTTGACAGAAGCCAAGGTTATATTAGTAAACACTGGTTTGTTTAAACATTTGTACAGAAAAGGCTCATAGTATAATGTAGGTCTGTAATTTTTAAAGTGAGATAAAATACATTCTTGACTTTTATGCAGTAAGAAATTCAGGAGGAGAACATTATCTGTGTACAGATATGAATGTACATGTATAAAGGCGGGTGCAGGAAGGAGCTGACCCATCTGGAGGCTCCTCACGTAGCACTTTGGTGGCTGCAGGAGCCTATGTGGGAGCCGATCCTCCATATATAGAGAGAGATTGAGCTGCAGCCCACTGAGGTTCTCAGACTATCTTAGTAAGTAAGGTCATTATTTTTGCATAAATATAATTTCAGAAAATGCACTTCAAATTTTAACAGCAGCAGAGATTCTGTTTACTTTTCTATTACTATATTTATATCCAGGGGCTAAGACACAACTCTCTCAGAGCACTATCACTATCTCAAAATGAAATTTGCCTTGAAAGAAAAACTGAATCAAAATGCACTCCAAAGTAAAACAATGCTATCACACCATCCCAAAAAATAAAGTAACTTATTTTTACATTTCACTAAACTTCAAAATTTCCCATATTTCAATAAATAGTATAATCTAGCTCCTAAGCAATGAACTTAGTTAAGATACTTTTTAAAATCACAAACACACTAAATAAAGTTTTACACTCAAAACTACTATCATCCAGTATATTTTTTATCCAAAACACAACCTGAGTTTGACAAACTCTTTGAAGAATATTTATTTTAAGTGTAACAAATATGCATGCCACATGTGATTTAGTTCACATTTTTTGTTAACTAATATTTATGATTGTTACTTTCAGTTTGCTGTCTTCTGTGAGTAATTTTTTTCTTATTGCTGCATTTTATAATATGCAAATTAGACAGCTTTACTAAAGCTTTCTGAGCCAACCTTAACAACTGGTGAGATTTGTACCCGAGGCTAAATGAATGCATGACAATTTTCAGTAGGTAGGAAAATCCTGTCCAGGTGAGGAATATCAGGAGGATCATTCATCATTTATTTCCCTTAAAAAGGAAAATATGTGAGATAGAAATGTGTGCAGTGGACCCAGAGTTGGATGGAGCTGGCACTCAAAAGTTGGCTGAGTAAAAATGAGCTGAAGGAAATTTGTCTGAGTTAGAAAAACAGCCGTGTTTGTGCAAACAAAACCTTTATGCAAAATGCTGACACCTTTCCCGAAGAGGTTACTTGGGTAAATTTTTCATATAGCCAGGAAGCATGTACAGATGAGATTCTCTACCAGGATATTTTTGCTCCTTTTTTTTTTTTTTTTTTTTTTTTTTTTGAGGCAGGGTCTCGCTATGCATTTCAGGCTGACCTTGAGCTCACTTTGTAACCCAGGCTGGTCTTGAACTCAGAAAGATCCTCCTGCCTCAGCCTCCCGAGTGCTGGGATTGCAGGCGTGCGCCACCACACCCGGCCTGCTTTTGCTCCTTAGGAGATGCTTGTGGTTGTCACTGTGGGAGTAGATATCTCTGGGAAGAGGCCAGGGATGTTGCTAGCCCTCCTACAATGCACAGGACAGCCCCATGACAAAGGGTTATCCAGCCCCAAATGACAACAGTGCTCACGCAGGCAACCCTTGCCCAGCAGTCGGGCACCAGAGACAGCCTCTGCCTTTCCACTTTCAGTAAACAGGAATGAGGGCTTCACAAGAAGTCTTTACCTCTCTCCTCCCTATGGTCACCTTTATTTTGAAATTTAGAGTCATAAAGATCTGTCAAAAGCACTACAGGATAAGAAACATATTTTTAAGCCCAATATGAAACCAAAAAATCATATTTTCAGGCCAAAATGCATTTCTTAGATGTTAATTTTAAATATATTTTCTAATCTGTTTAAACTATAAAAGGAACAAAAGCACACAGTCAACAATTACATTTACTGAATTTTTGTTGTATTATTTTGAGTTCTTGTAGTATTTGGTAACTTTTAACACTTTACGTTTGTTCTCAATTTATGAATGTTAGCATCCACTAACGTCTTACTATGTGTCTTAGTTACTCTCATTGCTGAGACAAAATACTCACCACTTGAAGTTAAAGGGGGAAATGTTTATTTAGCTCACAGTTTGTACAGATTTCAATGTATAATTGGCTGGCTCCAAGGCAGGGTGGCACATGGCAGAGGGGCAAACAGTTCATGGCAGTGGAAGAGAGCAAAAGCAACAAGCAAGGGAGAAGGGAGACAAACCTCTTCCTGTCCCTTATGTTGTATCCAGTCTACCAGCACTAGAGCAGTGCCATCCAATCCGTGGACTGATCCAGCAATCACCCACCTTAATCTCAGTACCCTTAATTCCAGCGTGACACCACCAATCAGTCACACACTCTAGATTCAGCCACCTCTGAAAAAGCTCTATGAACACATGAGACTTTGAGGGGACAGCTAAACACAAGCCATAAGACTTGAAATGACATAAATAAATGCTAGACAACAAATCATAATGCTGTGTAAGATAAGGAACCTGGTATAGTCAATGAAATTCACCTCCTATATTCCCTTTAACACCAGATTGTTATAGTTCATCAGAATGCAAACTATAGCAGTATAGTTCGCATTCTGATGTAGGATATCGCACTCCATTCTTAAAGTATACTTAAATAATTCAGACTTTGTGTGTAAGTCCAATTCTAACTCAGCAAACGAACAACTATCATTTATATGTGAGGTTATTTCAATGACATGTCTTACACAGCCACAGTGTGACTGTGACGTGGTCATGACAGAGGCAAAGACCACCAAAGTGACGAAGAACAAACTCCTGGGCCCTACTCTGGTATTCATCAAAAGAAAAACTTGTGTTTATTCCGAGATTATCAGAGACCAAAAGCACTTTCTGCTAAAACCCATGACCCTTGGTTGGGCCTACAGATGTCCAATAGATACCTAAGAGTAGAACAAAGCCTGATTTTCATTTTGGAACTTTTATTAAATGAAAACTTTGGGTACATTTATAAAAAGTTGATACGACAAAGTTGATTAGCCCTAGATGTACCTAGTCTACTTCCTTTCCTTGAAGATGGAGAACATCAACATAAGAGTAACTGAAGCAATTTTCAGGATTCAGGAGGACATCCCATTACCACACTTTTACAATGCCCACTTCCAGACCATTCCCCCTTGGAGTTCCCAGTCATTGCCCTGAACCAGTTGTTATGTGCGTCTCAGGAAAACCAGAGCCTCATATAACTGAAACCTCCAAAAACAGAAGTTATCATTTCATGGGAATGGAACTGCCCCTTAAACCATGAGAATCCATGCAGAGCTTCAAAATCAGGACTGAGATGATGACTGACTAAACCCAAGCACCCTGCAATATCCAATAAAATTTGTCTCCATTCCTATGTGGACTGGTCAATCTGAACCTCTGCATCAGAGTGAGCCCCTGCCAGCTACCTGAGCGGATGTCCTTTTCCTCTCGTCTCTCACTTTCCAATTATAGCCTTTGCCTGTAAGCTCATAGCACTGCTTTAGCTTTAATTTCCATTTCTGCTAAAGCAAGGACCCACACTAACTAGTGCCACCTGTACCACAGAAGGAAATGGAACCCGCAGACCTCTGTGTCAGAGGCTAACAGAGTCACAATAAGGCTTGACTGCAACTGTGCCTGACGTCATTCCTTTGTTCTCTATTCCTTTCTTGCTTTGAGGCACCCCTTGGAAGATTTTCCTACGTGGAGAGAGCAGTAGCTCCTCTGAAATCCTTCCAAGTCCTAAATGTCATTTTGCCATCTTTGATTTCTCCTTTTCTTTGTCCTTTCCCTTTACCCTTCATATGTGATTGATAATTTGGCTGTTCGTTCCATATCCCCTTTCCTCAAAACTTTGATACGCTTTGCACATCCAATGTGGTTAATGAGGCAGGTGTTTGTTTTGTCACTAATCTATCTTGTTTCTCTGAAAGCTCTTAGGATTTTCTATTTTATCATTTGAGTACAGAAACTTCACCATAATTTTTTATAATGCAGCGTATTCAACATTTTCTCTATCTCCTTTCTCCTATTGCTTGTCATCTTTAGAAGAGCTTTCCTTGGACTTTCTGGATGTATTTTCTGTGTCTCTTAACTCTTCCATCACATTTGCCATTTGGATTGTTTTACTCTACATCATGACAAATTTTCACAACTTTACAATATACCAGCAAGTCCTCCATCCTTATTGTAGAAGTTTTTGTCTTCTTAACTTTTGTATTCAAGAGTTACAGATTTCATTTCTAACCACTACCTCTTTTTCCTTAGTCTGTCTTTCTTCACAGAAAACTGTCCTTATTTCCAGGACACCGTACCTTCTTGACACTCTAAAAGTACTATCTGTGAGGTTTTAGAATTGTAATCTCTTCCTTGCATTGTTGATTTCCTACACAGCAAGTTGTTCTGCATTCTGTTTGTCTTTGGGGTTTTTACCCTGATAATTGGTGATCTTTGTTGTCTACATCCATGTATGGATTGAAAAGCATGAGGGGTCACGGAATAACTGGAGTGGGTCTTCCCTGTAGTTGTCTGAGTCTCTGTTTCTGATCGTAATCCTTCTTTGGTTGGAGTGCTCCAATGGGTTCTAAAAGTAGCACGCAGTGTTCATTTCCTAGCACGTGTAGAGTTATTCATCAGAATGCCATCCTTCTGAAGCCAAAGCACATGACTCAAGCCAACCAGACCCTCTTGAACAGCACATGGTATCTATAAAATGAAGCAAGGATCAGAGGATAAAATGGTTCACATTTATTTATCTTGGTTAGCTGATAACATGCTGATACCTAGACTTTCTGCATTCTGTTCTAGCTACAACTGGTCCTCAAACTTTCCTGTGAGCTATTGCATTTCGATGAACTTCTTCTCTGCTTTTGTTAGCCTGAGGCAATTTTTGTGGCTTGGACACAATGAACTGTAGCTGGTAAAAGTGGAAAGGAAAACTGATATTTATCAACCAATGCCATGGCAGGCATTTTTTATTTTTGTGCATGATCATCACTACCTTTTGAGATAGCTGCAACTATCCTTATTTTATAAAGAAAGAAAGAAACTGAGATAAATACATTTATTAACTTGTCCAAATTGTCAGAGAAAACACTAGAATCCAAGTCAGTCTGACACCTGTGCTTTCCCCTCCACTCTGAAGTATTCATGGAGCATTAAAGACACAGGCTTAGTTGCACTTAAGAGTATGTGATGAGTGCTGGAAGGGAGATTTAAGGCCAGGAAAGGCAGGAAGAGGAATTTAGAGCCAATGTGTTGAAAAGAGAGAATGAGAGAATCTCAAGCTCATTCTTGCTATGGGAGTGGCATAGTAAATCAAGAGAATTTTAAAATGGTGATTCTGTGATATGTGAGATGAAGACTCGAGTTGCAATAAGGCAGACCAGGTAGGAGGATGTGGTACTGAATGATGCGATGACAGGGGATGGAGAGGAAAAGCTAGTGTGCAGAGGGAGCTGGAAGGAAACTTCACAAGAAGTTGGGACTGAGTGGGTGTTGTGGGAGCAGGGGAAGGAGGAGCCAAAAATGACAACACAATTTCTAGTTGCAATGAGAAGAGCTGAATGAATGTGTTTACTTTGCCTCTGTCTCCAATGCCCAAGAAGTAAAGTAGGAAGGCAAAAACAGGAATAAATGCATAGGGGTGCTGAAAGCAGAAAAGGATTACAAGAGAGTCCACGAAATTTGAGATTCTCTGGAAGGCATAAAGAAGAGTGACTCAGAATGCTGGAAGGGCCAGACACATTCCTCAGCCTGTACCTTAACAAAGGCAAAGAAGAGCAGCACCTGAGCAGGAAACTGGGATTTTTCCTCACAGCACTTCTCTTCCCACCACCGATTGCTGCAGCAGAGTCTGGGAATGAAGCAGGCCCCAGGGCAGCACCAGGAGACTGCAGCATCCTCCACTGAGGCTACGGATGCGCGCGCCTGTGTGCGGACTTCATCCTCCACTGGGGTTACGGATGCGAATGCCTGTGCAAGGACTTCCCAGACTGCAAAGCGACTTGTCTATGGAGTTTGTCACAGAAGCCTTCTACTTACAGTACTACATATAGAGAAAAAATCACGGCAGTCCCTTAGCTCCTCCTGTTCCAAAACAGTTAATACGAACGGAGGAAGTGCAGTACATTATTACAATTATAGTGCATATTTTAAAAAATTAAGGTAATGATGCATATAATTTTATGTTAAATAAATTTGAGAATATACAACAATGCAAAATTTTCTTTAAAAAACTAATAAAAGGGACTCCATAAAGACTGAAATAAAACCTTAAATGGATGGGTAGCCATGAAGGAAATGAGAAGCTGCTAAACGATCTCTCCCAAAGCAAAAAGGCTCAAATAGATGAAAATGAGTCCCAACAAATTTCCAAGGGGAAAATATAATTCTCAACTATTTTAACTTCTCTCAAAATGGAGGCGGGCAAAATAGAAGTCTTCGTAATCATGGTCCTAGTATAAACCTGATGGGAAAGTGGTGTGTCTCACTTTTCCTATATTTCACCTATGAATAGAGCATCAGTATTTGTAAGTGAAATGCTAATGATGTAAAAATGCAGTATTAAATATAGATAATTCCAACTTTATGAAAACAGCTTAATACATTCATGAATAAACGTATTCATAAAGAAAAAAAGTAAACCTATTTATAAATAAAACATACACAGACTTACATGTAAAAATTATATGATTGAAAGAGATGCTAAAAACCTGAAATCAACTGCTATTCTTGATAAAAATTGATTTATATGTGGAATGCGAAAGTATATTCTTAAGGATAGATTATTTAATAGAAACAGCAAATTCCATATTTACTAAAGTTTTCATTGAAGTTGGAAATATGAGAAAAATGCCTAATTTCCATTTTATCGAATATTTTGAAGGATGTATTCTTTACACTAGGAGAATAAATTTTAGCATGAGATCTAATCTTCAAAGGAAAAACTAAATATGAGATTATTTCCAGATGATAGGATTGCTTAGATATAAAATCCAGGAGAATCAAATAAAAATTTTTAGAACTAATAATCCAGCTCAGAAGTAGAACAG
This sequence comes from Chinchilla lanigera, assembly GCF_000276665.1. Classification (NCBI taxonomy): domain Eukaryota; kingdom Metazoa; phylum Chordata; class Mammalia; order Rodentia; family Chinchillidae; genus Chinchilla; species Chinchilla lanigera. Next base: position 5,802,957 of record NW_004955440.1, read on the forward strand.
ATATAAACATAAATATACAAAAATCATTTCTGTATATACCAGAAAAAATAATTGTAAAGTGTGAAGTACAAAAATAATGTATAACAACACTGTAATAGCAAGGAATAACAGAACAAGATAAAATTGTGAAAGAACAATATTAAAGGAAGACTATAAATGTTTAAAAGCTGTAAGAAAAGAATTAAAATATGAGAAGTTTTTAAAGAGGAAATTCACAAGGTAAGAAATACAGATGTTATTAAGTAGGACATACACATTGTTTTCATAGGTAATATACAACAGATTTTAAAAACAAGGAATTTTCCTCCAATAGATTAGCATGTTTATCAAATATAACAATGTTCAGGTAGAGATACAGCTATGTGCATTCATTATAAGTAGTACTGTATAATATTACAATCATTTAGGAAAAATTTATATTTATGCACATCACATCACACATTCTTTGAGCCAGTATCTTCACTTGTAGGAATTAATTTTAAAGATGTATATTGTACTTTGGGCTGGGGATTTAGCTCAGTGGCACAGCACCTGCCTGGCAAGCACAAGATCATGAGTTTGATTCCCGGTGCTGGAAAAAAACCAAAACCAAAAATCAAAACCAAAAAAACCAAAAAATCAACTAAAGATATATATTGTACTTACAAATGTAGTTTTCAATTTTCAAAATATTAAGGATTGATTGAATATATTATGGAACATCAGTGCATTCAAACATGAATTCTCAAAACACAAACTGCTCTAGATAGTACTAAAAAGGCCAAAATATTTCACTGCATTAGAAAAGCATGCTATCATAAACCATTCTGATGTACACGGTATTATGATACAGGCACACACCCCATAAGATCTGGAAAGACAGACATTGTACTCTCAATAGTAATTATTTCTGAGTGTGAGGATGAGGTAGCAGAAAGCAGGTAGAGAGGTAGTGATTCAAATGTTCTGGATATTGAGAAAAATCTAAACAGAGATAAAATGGGTTCCCTCAAAGCAAATGCTGAGGAAAATGGGTGAGTGATTTATATCTGAAGCATCTCTAGAAAAATCTGATAAAGGAAGGAGCAGCAGGTGATAGAATGGGAAAAAGCCATGAAAGTATGATCTGAGACAAAGTCTCAAGGACAATATTTTGGGTCGCTTCCAATAGGGACACATCAAAGTATCTGTTACGCCTCATCCCTGTCCAAAAGTATGTTACGCCCATCCCTGATCCCGGGCGAAGGAGTTGGGCTGTGCACACTGTGACACCTGTCTGTCATCACAGTTGAGAACTTTAAAGGGGAAGCAAACAGCACCTGTGGCTGAGTGCATTTTAGCAAAGTTCATACCCAAAGAGGCTCCCTGCGTGAAGACTGAACAATATCCAGGGCACTATGTTACCTCCGTAATGAAACCTGTGCTTTCCTACAGTGTAAGAAAGAGGAAGGGCAATAGCAGGACGCGACCCGCAAAGCAAAATTACCAATCAATGCTGCAGTCAGGGCACCTACTGAACAGTCCCGTGTCCACCAGCTTCTTCCCATATTTCCACTTGTGCATTAGATAACTAGGACCAAGTTGCCACTGAGCCTCTGCTTTGCATCTGTTCCATCCAGAGTGGTATAAAAGGGATTTTAAGAAGTTAGAGGAACTCTGAAACTCACTGCCCATTCTAATGGCAGCCACATTAGTTGGCCATCAACTTAACGTGAGAGCTGCATACAGGTTGGAACCTGTGGCAAGTAGTGTTGGTGTGGATAAATTTGAACAAGAACTCAGACTAAGAGAAATGAGGCTGGGCGTGGCAGCACGTGCCTGTAATCCCAGCACTGGGGAAGCTGAGGCAGGAGGACTGTTTTGAGTTTGAGACCAGCCTAGGCTACACAGCGAGTTCAAGTCCAGCCTGAACTGCACAGCAAGACCTTGTTTTAAGAGACAGAGAGAGACAGAGACAGAGAGATTAAGGGAAATGCTCCAGAAACTCTTTATTTTTTAACTTATTTGACATTATTGAAAATCTTACTTAAAATATCCCTTAAATGAGTAGGTGGTGGTTTCTACCTCAGGGTGATTTCTATGCAGAGCAGGGCATTTCCCTCCCAAGTTTGTGATTATGGGTGTCAACCAGGTGCACCTAGATAGGCACTCATGATGGACCCTGCGTCTGCTAAAAACAGATATTGCCATGAACTAGGGGCTGTACTGAGTGGACAGTTCGTCTTTACCATCTGTATGGCTGCCATCTGTCTCGGAAACCTTTGATGTTTTTGTTCCTTTGCCTGTAAAATAGATTCAACAACTATTGTTCTCTTTATTTTTCAGGGCGGTTGCGAAGATGACCATGAAATCAAATACACGAACGAATTTTTTAAACTTCCAGAGTACTTTACGCTCCATCACTTCTCTTAGTACAAAACTCCACCCATCAAAAATAGAGAAGCGATGACTTCAAGTTCTAAAGCCATGGATGTTAAACAGAACTTGCTCAGGAAAGGTAGTGTGGTTCGGGACATGCTGCGCATGCGCACACAGTGAAAGGTCCAAGTCGAAATGAACAGTGAATTATCGGAGTATGTGCTTGGAGCCTGACCCACGCGGTAACACTGAGGTACGAATTTGAGAGTCAGCGTCACAGGAGCAACAGGAAAATTTGAGACTATAGGAAACATGTCTTTGAAGACTTCACCTCCCTTTCCCTTTTGATAGCCATGTTCCTTAAACCACCCCCAGTCATCTGCTGTCTGGACTATCGAGATGCAGAATATTAATTTACATTATTGCTATTATTACTACAAAATATTACATGGTTATTTTCAGGTCCTACTCACTTATTGCAGGCATTAGTCAATCAAAATATGCGTTCTTTAACAACTATCACAACACATAAAAAAGGAATAGGAATCTGGAAGTGAAATCATTATCAGCTGGCATGTGAATTACACATGGGGTTTTTCCCTCCAAATAACTGACACTATTTCTTACATCATTGTTTCCAGGGAATAAACACACATGCCATGTAAGGTAAATTGACGAGACTTAAAAACTGTTATTTTGACAACCTTTAAAATCAGGGCTGGGGATATAGCTCAGTGGCACAAGTGCCTGCCTAGTAAGTGTAAGGTCCTGGGTTCGATTCCTGGTACCAAAAAAAATCATATTCTTACATATTCTTGTGTAAAGAAGCTTACGTAGATGCTTAAGCAGATGTTACTGCTTTTGAAGCACTTTATTTGCCCCTCCAATCACAATATCAAAAAGACATATTTCATTTGCAAAGACATTTACAGTGTTTATAGCTGAACTGACCTTCTTCCTGTTTCACTTGGACTGCCTCCTAAGGTTAGAGCCACTGGTAATGTCGTTCATGTCTAGTAGGTGTCACATACTAGGATTCCTTGTTGTTATCATTGTTGTTATCGTTGGTTTTATTTTATAAAACTTTGTAATGTTTACAACTGAATCATAAAACCTTGGGTGTTAGTATCTCTGTCATAAATTGGCTGTATTCTAACAGTGCAAACAAAACTCACTTGCGAGATTTCTCGCTAAAGAACAGCATTAAGTTGTAATGTTTCTTAATAATTAGAATTTAACTGAGAGTCAATTTACTTTTTATTTAAATTGAAGCAATGACAAGATGTTAGTACTTTACAAATTTAAAATGATATAAAAGGGAAAACCCTGAATACATCATTTTAATTGTAATTTTATCGATTTTGTTGATTATGTGTTTAATAAAAGCTCATCAATTCCTTTTGCTTAGTAACGCTAAATTTTCCTTTCATATAAGCATAAATGATAGTAATCAGTCTCACAATGTTTTAAATCTAAATATATATATATATATAATTTGTATGTGATTAATAACATAAATACCTGTAAAATTCATATTTAAATCAATTACGTTTGTAAGAAATAGTTTATGTTGTATAGTTAACTAAAGATGTAATTTACAAAAAGAAAAATCCAGAAATGCTTTTATATTTGAAAGAGATATGAGAAAAAATTTTTCATCTACTTTACCATTAAATGTATCATAAGTGTAATAAATGTAATATAAGTGATCTGTGGGAACCACATACGTATTCATGTGAGCACATACCACACACATCACACTCAGCTCGGTTCTGTTTGGTTTACTGTTCAGAACTCACGGCTTGCTAGAGTGTCAGTGCAAAGTCAGAGTAAAAACCGATACTATGTAAGTATGTGTTGGATGTTCATTTATCTAGAAATTCAGCTCAAGTCTTTTGAAATCAATACATTTCCAATACAGAAATGAAAACATTTAAAATGCTCTTTTCTATCCTCTAGCCCTATTAGGAGAACATAGTGTGATAAATCATGTGAAAGAACTTGAAGGTGGGTAAGAATATGAAAATAGAATTGCGCCATTAGCATCCTTATTGTTCGCGTTTACAAAATATCTCACTGTTCTTACTACAAATCCAGACATCTAAGAAAGAAAAGACTGACAAGAATGGAAGTCTTGAAGACCACTATTTGAAATTCTTGAACAGGCTGATTAGGAAAAAAGAAAATATTTCCTAGCATATTCGAGTTAAAGTAACAAAATCATTTTTAATGGCAGTTCTAGGAAGACACAATTCCTTATTGCATACTGACCACATAGCACAAGGAACCAAACATTTGCTTGTATCTAGATTTTCACAGATTAAAATAACAAAATGTAAATTTTCAGTCAATCATATCTTAGAATTTTTTTCTATAATATCAAAGTGTATACTGTGAATTGCTTTACATTATTTTTTATTAAGAAGAATTTAAAAATAAACAATGACATCGTCATCCACACCATTGGTCCTATCACCAGTAATAAAAAAATTTAAATAGATTTTTGGTAAAGTGTCATAAGAATATTGCTTGAGTACCTAAATATGACATAGTTTAAAATATTTATGATAAAATAGGTTTTCAAAATAATGACACTACAATAAACATATTAATTGAAAATTATCTAAAATAGTTTTAAAATATTATAATTTTACTACAACATATGTGAGTCAAAACTGTAGGATTTTGTCTGTGAATTTAGTCACCAGGTCAGTAATATAAAATAGTTTGTTAAATCACTACCCTGCATTTTATAAGTAACCTCGCATGGGTGAATGCCCAGAATCATTTGAAGCAATTTTTTAAGTGCCTTTAAAATAACTGACTCCCAAATCAAGATATTAAATGCCAACTTCTAGCCGGCAATAATGCTTATGGCAGAGATAGAAATTAGATTCTGAACAGAAATGCTGACACAGCCCTAGCTGTAGGCACTTGAGTGTACAGCTATAATTCTTTTTTCAAATCTTACCCAGCAAAGCTTCAGGTAAGAGTCCACAGAATATATAAACACTAAGAAACAGTTCTGGAGCTTTTATAAAGTCACAAACCTATGATACATTTATATTCACCTTTGATTGCTACCACTAAATGACTACATTGCTCAAGACGTATCACTTATCTCTTTAATGTTATAGTATTATAATATTTAGTATTATAAAAGCATACACAAAAAAATAATTTTGTACACAACAAAATTGACATTTCCTAAATCATGTGATTTGCAAGAACTATACACTTTAAGCTGACAATGTAAACCTCTAAAAGCTTTTGTAAAAAACCCTTCTACCTTATTTAGTATTCTGACCACTAATCAGAAACAATAAAAAAAGAAAATTAAGGAAGAAAATGACACACAAAGATAAAGTGAGCTTTTCTTTTCCACACAAAAATTTATTAAGTCAAAAAAGAAAAATGTTAGCAAGAAAGTCAGTTTCCTTGTTTAAGGCATTTAAAAGTGGACCAGGTAGCATACTCTCACCATACGCTAACGGACACCACTTTTACTGGGATGTGGTGCCTGGGAACAGGAATTTAATTATTATCAGACACAAATGTTTAGACATCACATTATTTGTTTGGTGTGAGAAACCAAAAGGGCAAGTAAGGACCAAAATGTATAATAGATTTTGGGGAAGTAGGAAGAAAATGTTCAAATGGGAAGGGGAACAAGGGAGTGAGTAGTGGGGAGGAACGAAGGGACCCAACAAAAGAGAACAGAAGGGAGAAAATGGAAACAAAGCTTTTGTAAGTAAGGAGGGGAAGAGGGGTTGAAGGGAGGGGAGGGGACCTGGGAAAAAAGAAGAATCAAGATGTGTCACGTATAGGTACAAATTCCCTATGATAAATGTGATCATTATGTATATCTAAAGTGTGCGAGTAAAATTAATTTTTAAAAATATGAAAAAATAAAGCCTACAGAAAGTAAATTAAGAAAGAACTTAAGTATTTAATCAAATTCTCAGTTTTAAAAATTCTAAGATGATAATACTCATGATGATGAGTTAATTTTAAAACTTAGCTAAGGCTTAAGTCCTAACCATGATAACAGTGGGGTTTTTTTTCTCCTTTTCATTGTCATCTAGGTAACAGAGGACTATTGATCCTACAGTGGGAAATGCCGTTTTGATGTACACTGATCAACACCCTATGAGAAAAACTCTGACTTTAGAATGGGAGATAGTCATGTGTTACCACTTCTGATATACACAGAACAGGAAACAAGTACGAATGTCACACTAAATAAAAGTTAAAATTATTAATTGGTTAATAAGATAAGCATAACCACATTAATAAGTTCATATGAGACAATACTCTCAGAAAGATATGCTTAAAATGGTATCACCATATGACACAATTGTTTTGATCTTATAATTGCTTGTTTATAGTTTTACAATGTTTATACTTTGTTTGTACTTTTATAGATAGAAATTTGCTTATATCACTTTTACCTTATTGTTTAAACTCAGCATTGTATCACAGAAAAAGAAGTTGAACTATAAGCAAATGTATTTTCAAATCTTTGCTAAATATTACCTTAAACTAGAGATAATCTTTTTACAGTCTGCATCTCACCTAAAGGTAAATTCACTCATATTATGAATTATAAATTATCAAATAAATCTGTAAGAAGCTGACATCCGGTGAAGTTTTTACCTTGTGTCTAATCAGGAAACAACATTCATTTGGTTATAGTATTAATTCCAAATGCTAATTTTTCTTCATTAGCATGGAAGAAAAGAAAAATGTGTTAGTAATATTGTCGTAAAGAATACGTTGTTAAATAAGGGTATCAAGAAAACAATATATCCAAATTTTTTAAATGCCTAGTAATCCCATGAATTATATATAACAATCTCTCTGCTGAAAAGGCTGGACACAGACCAGGAAAAATGGCAAGGACAGGTAGCACATACATATTCTTTTTTTTTTTTTCTTCCGCATACGCATATTCTTTACAGGCTATCTGTGACATTTACCAATTTAGCTTATTGTCTTTGTAAAAGTAGTAAATGTCACAGAATAAGAAAAGAAATTCTAGCTATCCAAATAATTATGTATGTCTGGTGACTTGCTCAGGTCCAACTCCTTGTAACTGTTTTCATTCGAAACAGGTAATTCTCATGACATGAAAATTTCCATATGCTCAAATGAATCTACTGCTTACTTAAAATATTTGGCATTTTAAAAAATGTGTGTTCTTCAGGCTGAGTATGCTGAGAGAAAAGTAAAAACCATTTTCAACAATAATATGAGTTCACCCTCACAACATGCATGGCAGCTCTTTGAGAATATATGGTGCCTAGAAAATTTGAAGACCACTTTTCGATAAAAAAATATTTTTATCCACTTGCTGTTAGAATTTAACAAAGAAGTTCCATATCAGCTGATATTGGTAGAACAAAACAATGCAACACCCAGAAGAGGGGATTAGGATGTGCACTTTTGATCCTGGGGGTGGGGCACGCGGCGGGATTCAGGGATGTTTCAATTTAGATCTGATCTGCTCAGCTACCCTGTTTTCCTTACACAGCCTGACCAACCCCCTTGTGTTACCGGGCTGGAAACAGCTCTAAGAATGTGGAGAATGTAAACAGCCTTTTACTGTCCAAGAGGATGGCAAGGCAAGGCTTGTGTGGCTTATCATAGGGCTGCAGCTCCCCACCTCACTTACCATGATAAAGTGCTCCAGGAAAAAAACATTACAACCCCAGCACAATTCTAAAACGGATTAGAATTTGACATAAGCTTCCTTAAAAACGAATCAATCAACCCATGCTGTAATATTAGAATCTAGCTCTTAAGGAGGGTGTATAATCTCTTCAGGATGCATTTCCTATTTCCTATTGACTAGGTGTGTGTGCGTGGGGGGGGGGTCTAACATTTTTAATGCAGTAGCTCATAGGAGAACTCTTATCTAACACATCCCCATGTGTCCTGTCTTTGAGAACCCAACAGTCCTTAAGGAGCAAGTACTTGAAATGCACAAATTCACGAACTAAGATTCACGAGGATATCATGAAGATCCCCACATAAGTACCTGATTTTCCCAGGCTTTTCTTTACACATACAGTACAAATGCTCCTTTCTTGGATCACCCTTATTGGACGTTAGATTAAAATTTTTAAAAAGCAAAGGATCATAAAGATTAATGTCACATGTATTTTGGATGCATAAAGCCTTAGATGTAAAATTTATTTGACCACGCCGTACAGGGCCTTCTGGCTCATTCAAGGACACTTGGAATACTATTGCGTTTCCTTCCGGAAGGCATTGAAGACGTTTTAATGCCGTGCAGAAAAAGTTACTCTCTGTTAAAGAATGGAAACTAGGGCCTTCCACGGACTCTTTTACACCCTTCTCCACCCTCAGCACTTGCAAAGTGCCTTTGCCTTTACAACACGCGCTTTATAGAGAAAGTTCGCTAAGTTATTTGTTGTTTTCCTCTGAAAGGAATGCTTGGGTTCTTGGGTCTAGTTTTTAACAGCCCAGAGCTAAGTGGGTGAAATCTTAACCATGAAGATCAAAGAAACGTTGGCAACGGGAGAGAGCCCTCAATAGCACTGTATCAGGACAGGCGCCAAGGGACCGGGGGAAATCCACCAGAGAGGCAGACCAAGCCAAATCAGTACCCTTCTACAATGTTATCCAGAAGTTTTTGGTTGAAGGTATTACTTAGCACCTGCCTTAAGTATAATGAAGGAGCACACAGCATACAGGCATAAAAGGAAGGAGAGCGAGGCTATCCCTGGGAAATCCCACGGAGTCACGAAGGAAACAGACTCCCAGTGTCCCTGGAGAAGCTCAGGCCACCTTCTCACAGTCTGCGCATTCCTCAAAGCTCCAGAGCCCTCCAGACAGGGGACGGACGGGGCTCGGCGAGAGCGTTTGGAGGTGCCTGAGAGCTGGCTTCTAGGAGAACCTGGGCGTAAAAGTTACATCTTGCGTTCCCACCGGGCAGTAAATCCCATCCCAGGCCCCAGCGCCGGAAGGAAAGCGCAGCGAAATTCGAGCTGCCCCTAAAGTCGGTCTTTTGCCGAAGTTTTACTCATCAAGGCGCCGCTACCTGTTCTTCTGAAGTAGAACGCACGGCATCGTGCTTTGAAGCAAGGGTCCGGGCATCTGGGCAAAACCCCACGTGAGCACAAGGACCCGCCGAGCCCCGCACTCCCTCGGCTGGGGGAGGTCTCCGGCCGCCCGCACCGCGTCGGCGACCCGCGCTCCCTCCCGGGCCGCCCTGCACAAACCTCTGGCTTTGGCACCTTCCTGGCCCCTTTCTGCCTACTTTGTCCCAGCCCTCAGGTCCCAGCCGCGGCTCAGCCCCGCACGCGCCTCTACCAGAAGTGCCCTCTGCCAGGGAC
>NW_004955440.1:5813285-5851630 GCF_000276665.1 Chinchilla lanigera
CCCCGCCCCTCCCCGGCGGGAGTGAAGCGGCGCCGTGGGAGTTTGCGGGCGAAGGCGGCGGCCGGGCGCGGGGCGGGAGGAGGGCGCTCCGGCCCGAGGCTGTGCGGGGAGCTGGGGAGAGCGCCCTGCTCGGCCCGAGGTTGCAAAATGCTGCTGGCGGGCTGCGAGGGCTTGCTGGGGTACCGAAGTAGCGGGGCCCCGCGGGCGCGTCGTGGCAGGGCGGCGAGAAACACAGCAGCAGTCCAGTTCTCTGGGGTTGGGCGGTGGTATAGACGGCCGCGTCCCGGAGAGTCACGGAGCCGCGCTCCTGCCCGGGCGCCGAGCAAATCAGAGAAAGGAGGGCGGGCTGCAGCCTCTGGCTCGCGAGTCTTAGGGGTGCGGGAGAGGCCGGGGAGACTGCGGACCCCGACCTTAGCCTCAGCCTCTGCTAACCACTCTCCGCTGGAGACCGCCTGAGCCTTTCACCATCGTCGTGCTGGACAGTTGAGTGGAAAACTCAGGACAGCGGAGCTCGCAGACGCCCACACGTTTGCCGTAGCTGAGAACTCGGGAATCATCCATCAACCCCGTTACCGGACAGATGGGAAACGTAAGGTCCAGAGAGGTAAATTCGCTCCTCCAGAACGAGAGTCTAGGCTGCCTCAAAGGCACAGGAAGGGCAACGCCAGGGCTTACCTGGAGAGAGACATAGCTAGCTCTTATGGAAAACACTGAGGCGGGGAAGGAGGATTGCGATGGATTTCCAAGCTTCAAACAATAAAACAGCACAAAAGAACTTTGTAAAAAAAAAAATCTGAAGACCAGGAAGAAAAAGTTTCTTTCTCCTCCTCAAACCACTTCAAGTTCAAAAAAGAAACCAAAGGGCTTTGTTAAATCTGTTAAGGGTCCAGGACCGAGAAGCGAGCAGGCAGCCGTGGTCCTAGTTCCCAAGGCGGGAAGACTGGGCTGAGGAGGGGAGAGTCTCACCCACCCTTTTACCGGGTGTGCCAAGATTGTGCGGGAGAGGAGGTCACTCCACAGTGCTCTGGGATCCCGTGCGATTTGCAAACTGTGCTGTCCTGGTGCGGCTGCAGGTGGGCTATCTCCAGAACAACGTCATTCCCTCTATAGGAGAGAGCTGTCAACACAGGCCGCAAATCCTCACCCTTTACCACGCCCGATGTGAGGGGTCCAGGCCTTACACCAAAGGATGCAGTAGCCCCATTGCACTTGCGCTTGCCTTTCAATGCAACTTTCCCCTTTTAACACGCTCCAAACAAGCAAAACACTGTACATATAAAGCTTACACTCCATTCATCTCACACGCACACACACAACTCTCTTTGTCAAGATTTGGAGCCCAGTTCTACCTCTTCTACAGAATTACTGTGTGCTAGAAGTGTAAATAACATAATTTCAAAAAATAGGAAAGGGCCTCCACGAGTTGATCTTGCAAAATTCTGGATTCCTGGGTAGGGTTTGCTTTTATTTATGGACACTGTTTAGAAGACAAAAAGAACTTAAGGGAGAGGCCTGGCAGAAGTAGAGGAATCCCCGTTTTTTAAAGGTGCAGCTTGGAGAAGAGCACACAACTATCAAGGCGCAGCACCTCATTAAATTCGGTATCTCTGCCTAAGCCTCAGCTAATTCACCTGTAAAGCTAGAAAGTAGGAAACCCCTTCCCGATTTAGTGGTTTATAATTCTTTTCACAAGGAGCGCCTGGCTTAAGCACATCAGATAAGGAATTAAGTTGTTCAGCTAAAGAAATACTTTACTCTTTTATCTCCATTTATTTATATTTCTTAGATTACTTCTGTGCCCTTAGGAAAACTTATACATAAAGTTACAACATTTAAAAGTGGAACCTAAACTTGGATATGTGTTTTTGTAAGAGTAGATATTCTTGCAAATGAATGTACTAAGAGGGAGTGAATTCCAACCTAAAATCTCAGGGCCGCAAGAGAATTTTGGCATTGCAGCGATTGGGCTGTGTGAAAGAGGAGCACCAAGGGTCTCCTTGGCTTCAGTCTGGTGCTGTCGTGTTCATATATAAAGTGACTATTGATCTTTTTCTAAATTGTGCAGATGGAGAGCGGGCAGGTCATTGTAAGCCAGCATGCATGCTTCATGATAAGAGGAAGTGTTAGGTGGCTGAGCTTCCAAGAATAGCCACAGTTAGTCTATGCTGGAGAAAGGGGAGGGCAATTACATGTGGAAGGGACAGTAACAGCCAAGAGCGGAATTTGGACGTGGCTGAGGGGCGAATAAAAGCAAATCAGATTGGGTGGAGGAAATGTGTTGAAGCATAGTGAGACAAAGGGTAGGAGATGGCTAGACCAGTGGTGGCAAACCTACCCCACGTGTGTCGCAGTGGGCTGGTTGTTACCATCGAAAGCTCTAAAAGGACCTGGGCTAGGCTATACAGATCTGGGAATGCCAAGCCGAACAGTTTTGACTTACTCTGCAGGAAATAAGTCTTAAAACATTTTTAGAGCAGACAAGTCATACATCAAGAAGTATAAAGATATATGCAGTGACAACGTACGGCGTGTCTTGAGGAGGAGGCAAGAGGAGAAGGTCATCAGAGCCGGAAAGAAAGGAGGGGAGAGACGCAGGTGCAAGATCTTTGCAAGGGAGAAAGAGGTGAACTTAAGAGTTTGAATATTTAAAAACTTTCCTGGTAGATTAGCGGGATTTTAAAATTCACTGTCTTTCTCTTTCTTGAGTCAATTCAACAAGTAGAGAGTCAGGTCATTGCTTTTTCATTTTGCCAGGGTATTTTTCAGTGCGAAGGCAGTAAGAATGATCTTCCCCTATGGACGAGTAGCAGAAAGTACAACCTACCTAATTTTACCCTTACGTGATTCCATTGTAGTTTTTTAAAAATGCAACACTTCAGGATCTAGCAGCGCTTCAAGTGCAGATTCACCAACTTGTGGTTTATCTGAACCACTAGCTTTTTCTTGCGATTCTCTGTACTTTGTCATTATTTATTATCTTCATTACCACAAAGGGGGTAGGAAAATAGTATGCAATGCGGCATTTTAGAGCTGCAGTGGGTACGAGATATCATCCAACTTTGTCACTGCTCTTAAAAAGCAGGCTGGGAAGGCTATGTGACTGATTTCAAGTCACATAAAGAGGCACGGACAAATATATAACTTGACTCAAGGCTCCAAGAATCTTGGTGCACTGGTACTTCCAATTCATCACTCTGCCTCAGGTGTTTTTCAACTCAGCAGCAGTTATAGAAGTTTCGATGGAGTGAGTGAATGAATCGCTGGCCAGTAAGAGATGTGCAAGTGATCTGTGGGTGCTAAAAGCCATGGAATCTGCATTACTGTCAGGAAAAGGGTTCCACTCTAGGAGCCTGAAGCGCAGATCTCACAATAATTTTAGAAGAGCGGGCAGGAAGAATGGACAAGGGGCTCCTTCACGGCCTTCAGAATATTAGGACTGGGGACAGAAGAGCAGGGCCGCATTTGCTCCGAGGGTAGGGGACCCCCAGGATACCAACCAGGCTCTTGGGCCTGTTCAGTAGGAAGCTAGCGGGCTTGCTGTTGGCAATGCCTAAGTAAATTTCCTGAAGTCCCAATGTTCTTGGAGTGTTCCTGAGTCATTATCTATTAGATTATAATCACGTGTTACAGTGACTACAGACCCTGGCTGCACAATAGAATCACAATAGAATAAGGACGTTAAACATCCTTGAGGTGGAGACTGAGGCTGACATTTTCCACCCAGGTTTCAAAATACACCGTGGTTTGAAAACTACTGTCCTACTAGGACTTGGTTTTATTTCTCTCATCCCCTTTTTCTTTCTTTTCTTTTCTTTCTTTCTTTCTTTCTTTCTTTCTTTCTCTTTCTCTCCTCTCTCCTCTCTCCCTCCCTCTCCCTTCTCTCCCTTTCTTCCTCTTCTCCTTCCTTTTCTCCTTTCTCCTCCACCCCTTCCCCTATAGAACTGGGGAAGAACAGTTGGAAGATATTTGAGGCTTTAACAATATAGCATTAAGGCATTCACTTTTTTGGCTGTCTAGGACCTTCTCAGGAGAGAACTAGACATTTTCTTTATACATATCAGAGCATGAATAGGGAAGTTATAAACTTTCTTTGTATAAGGTTCAAGCACAAATGAAAGTATTTACCTGTAACAAAACTACTTTTCCACCCTTCTGTGGTGACTACAACACTACTTCGCATTGTCTTTCTTTCTGGATACTACAAAAAGGTAGTGTACTGGTGGCTGATCCGCTGTCAGCAGCAGAGGAGAGGGCAGAGGGGAAAGAGGCAGGCAAGATCCCAGCAGGCCCTTGACAAGAGGGCAACAGGTCCTGCGCATCACTCAGGACTGACAAGGCGCTAGACAGCTTCTTTCTGATGCTAATAGTACATCTCCTTCAAACTGGACAGATTTTTATAAACCTGTCATTATCGTTCCATGGGTTGCTCTGCACTGTTTATGCATGCGAGGTTATTTAACCGGATACTCACCTTTCTTGTATGTACATCAACTATGATGAAGCCATTAGTGGAGAGATCACTCGCCCTGCCTTATCTTTTCCTTCACATACAGAGAGAGGGCATGGAAACAGAAGTATAGATGGGTACAGGATTTAGAACATCTTGCTCAGTTTACACAGGAAGAAACTGAAGCCCAGAGAAGGAAAAATATGTTCTCAACCTCACACAGTGATGTCATCATAGATCATGCTAAACCGCAGGGCCAGCACCTTTAAAATTAGACTATTGGAGGCTTAGACTGTGGGTCAGAGCAGATCCGTAACATGTCTACCGTCTGTGCCAATGAGTACAAAAGGCAAAACAGTCTTTAAAAATACTGTCTTAGTTAATGAAAGGGAAATATGCTGATTTGAGAATACCCAGGGGCTCTGGGACCAGCAGAATTTGGGGTGAACGCCTAGTCCCCATCTTTTCCTGTCTGCTGATTTCCCACCATAGCCTAAAGTAGTTTGGTTGGAAGTATACAAATACAGTTCAAATGACTGCCCCAGACAGGAAGTGCACTGCTCGTATGGACAGGATGTTCAAAGGCTAACTGTAATTTAAGGCTAGATTAAAAATTCTTGAGTAGCACACTGGGTCAACCATCCTAAGGGGTATGTGTGTGTGTGTGTGTGTGTGTGTGTGTGTGTGTGTGTTCATTAAAGTGAGCTGGAGCAGTAACTGGAGAAAGTTTGAAGCCAAGCCCTGAAGTGTAGGAATAAAAACCTATTTCCTAGTTTTTCTAAGAGTAGATTTGTTCATCACCCCCCACCAACTTTCTGCAGAAGGAATTCAAAGTTACAGCATTTCTTTAATTTTATCACAGAGATTTTTTTCAGATGCCTCTTATGTTTAACGTCATCATTCTTTGCTCAGGTGTCTCCAGGTTTTTAGACAGATCCTTTTTAAAAAAATTTAAAAATTTTTGTATTTTGTGGGACAGGATCTCACTATGCAGTTCAGGTTGGCCTTGAGCTCACTTTGTAGCCAAGGCTGGCCTCAAACTCACAAGGATCCTCCTGCCTCAGCCTCCCAAGTGCTGGGATTACAGGAGTGTGCGACCGTGCCTGGCTGACATATCCTTTTTGGATAGTTGTCTTCAGATTTGTCACTTAAACTTCTGGTATCTGCTAGAACAGCATCATATTACAATACTCCTCACCTTTCTTAAACACTGACCCGTACTTGCTAAAGCAAATGGGCTGAGTTTGCACAATGTGGATGTTGGTTGTTCCTTATACATCAACCAAGTCATTCTTTGTCAGAATGCAATGACCGCTGCACATGAACTAATAAATTTAACCATGTTGAGGTTCTCTCATAACTTCTTGTTTATAGCCATGTTTTTAGTTATCAAAACATTGCATTCTGACTTACACATGAGTGTTTACGACTTTAAGTGGGATCAATTAGTATTATGAGGTGCTGCAATTCAAATCTTCATTCGGCTTGTGAAATGTGACTGGCATGTTTTGCTTTGTGCTCCTTGGACCTCAGAGTTACCACTCTGGTGCTGCTTTCGTACATTGCTCCAGTTTGTGTCAAATGTGTGGTTATCTCCACCTTCAAACAGAAATTGTGCTAGGAAACAAATGGTGTATAATTTTCCTACACTGATAAAGTATAGGTTTATATTAAGAGACTACTTTGATTTGTCCTTTTTTTTTAAAAAAAATCTCCATTTCTAAGTATCTGGGGGCTGCTATCTTCCTCCTCTGCTGATCCAAAATGAACTTGTGTGAGGTTTTCCTGGTAGAGCAATAATCAGAGGGCCTTCTCTCCACTTATTGGAATATCTTTAGTGCTATCTACTGGTCAAATGTGGTATTGCCTCACACAGGGTGAATTTCAGGCAAATTGTCATGGCTCTTTGAAGGAAAACTTTTGTGAGCAGTAAATATACGCTATATGTTTTATTTCACTCAAGACTCACTTTCCTGATGACATAATTTCTAGATATTACTCATTGTCTTCAGTTTTGGTAGATCTTTCGATTAGGAGTCATACTCGTTGTAGTTAGATGAATAGTGGGGGCAGGCAGGTGCCCGTTGGTCCTTCCTTAAAATGGTTCACTATGAACATCTTAAATCTGATTTTCACTTTGATAATTAAAGTGAGCAGATAAAAATAAGCCAATTTAAAATGAGTTTAACTGTACAGATCAATCAGTAATCCTTCCTGTGTATCAAAAGGAAGAACCAAGAAGTTCTCTAGTTAATTTGTGCTCAGTACTGGGTAAAAGTGTGACAGTCATAGTGTGAGTCAAATTAATATTACCTGTGAGTTCAAATTCATCCATTTTATGCTAGTCAAATCTTCCTAACCACCAAGACCTTTTCTTTGTAAGCATCTTTACATTATCCAGAGAAGTATATTGTGCTTCAATCAAATTGCAGAAAACAACAAAGCAGAAGGGAGTGCAAACCAGTGAATAATCAGGAGTCAGTGCCAAGTGCTATGGGAGAGACAGTGAAAGACCAGAGGAATTTTACTTATTGTAGCAAAATAACTCTTGCACGCCTTAGGACAAGGAGCTGTAAAGGAAAAGCCAAGGGCAGGAGATCGCTACTGATTCTTGGGAAGTAATAAAGAAAAGGGCCCAATGTATTGACACTGATTTAGGAGAAAGTGCAGATTATGAAGCTGTACTTAATAGGAGATTCACGCAGACATGTAGATAACAATATACTTGTAGTATTTGGGGAAGTATAATGTCCTGTCTAAATTTTTAGATTTTAAATGTGCAATGCTGACCTTTAACACAGTGATGTTAAATTACCGGGAGCTTTCTCTCCTAGACATTACTCAACATTGCCTCCAACGCTACTCCAGCTGTGCTGTTCGTATCCCATCAGAGCGCTCCAAATTCTTGTTCATTTTTCTTTTATTGTTGCAGGCAGAAATGGGAAAAGCAGCATGTAGTGGTGCTACTAAAGAAGGTGTGTGTGTGTGCATGTGTGTGTGTGTGTGTGTGTGTGTGTGTGCTCGCGTGTATGTGTTGGGGGGATGGATATTTACTCCAGCCCCTGATATTAAATAGAATCCCTCAAAAACTTGTTAAATCTGAATTATGTGAATTTTATTTCCAACCAGAACAGAGATATGTTTTATTTTACACTTTCCTTATTACCTCTGTGATGGAGTGCTCTGTTTATAGTTCTGGGCTAGTCAGCCAGAGAGGAACTTGAAGTTTGATGTAGCCTGCAGAGGCTTCATATCATTCATTTCTCTCTGCAACGTCCTCCCAGGAGTGGTAACAGGTAGCACATAGCTGACGCCCTCCTTCCAGCCTGCCCTCACTCCCCTCCATCTCACCTGTTCCTTTTCTCCATGCTCTCTCTGCAGACCAACAGTGCCCGGATTCTTGGTTGTAGACCCTTGTGGCTGGTGAATTTGTGGATGAAACACCTTGCCATGTTGACTGTGGCTTTGTAAGCAATAAATATACTAAAACAGAAGTGTCACATTGTCTATAAATAGGCAATAAAAGTAGTTCCCCTAAACTCTCAAATCCTTTGAGATCTTAACATTCTCTTTGATTCTGAATTAGTCTTGCAGGTATCATCCAAGGTATGATGATATATATATAAAAGTGTATTCCCACATCTCTATTTCTCAAAGTGTATTACTTAATGAGATAACCTCTTAAAACATTAAAATATTGATATGAAAGGAAAAAAATGCTGGGCTCAACTAGGTATGAGAAACAGACAAAAAAAGTTAAAGAGATCAATTTCTTTGTTGAATATTGAAATCCCTAATAGATTTTTTCTTATAATTTTTTTTCCCAGTACTGGAACTCAGCCCTGGACCTTCACACCAAGTTATATTCCAAGCCATTTGTTTATTTATTTATTTAGTTAGTTTGAGACAAGTTCTTGCTAAGTAGCCCATGTAGGACTTAAACTTGCAATCTTCCTGCCACCACCATTTTTGCTACTGATGTGAATGAAATTATACTGTGAGGGGCACAAAAACAGCCAGGCAGTAGCCATGTCTTCCTGCACAGAAGAGAAGCTAAGTGAGATCATGAATAAAATCAACTGTGTTTTGATTTCTGCCTCTGGGTCATGGGACAGGGAGAGTGATAAGCAAAGGTTGTGAGCCCAGTTGCACTTGTGTGTTTGACCTGGTAAGAGACAGACTAACTTTTATAGTGCTCCTGTGTAGTCTTTAATTATAGGCAGCCTATGTCTGATTTAGAAATGAAAATCATCATGGAATAGATGCTTGTTTTTACACAGTAAGATTCTGTCTTCATTTTGTATGGTGGCATAGCTCCTGGTGGATGAACATGGTCAATATGTGTCATATGGAACAATTTTAATTGTTTCATAGGTCTTTTTATGCCATTCCCTTTGCAGTCAGCGCACCCTGCCAACTCCCAACTCTGACAATCACTGTTTTGTCTCATATTCCATTAGTTCTCTTGAATGTAAAAATATGGAGCCATTGGGATCTGATTTCTTTCACTTACCAGAAAGACTTTCTTTAAATCTATATTGTTTCAACAATTAATAAGTACCTCTTTATTGGTTTTTGCAGATGTTTGGAGTTTATTGCTCTACTCTTTTGTTCTAGGAACCTTCAGGATTTGTAGCTATTTAAAATTATAACATAGATCTGTCAGTTCAAGCCTTTCTCCCTTCTTCTTCCCTCCCTTCCTCTCTTCTCCACCTCCTCCTCCTTCCCTTCATCTACTCCTCCATGTCCTCCTCCTTCTTCATCTCCTCCTCCTCCTCATCCACCTCCTTGTTCTCCTCCTCCTCCTCCTCCTGCTCTTCCTCCTCCTTTTTCTCCTTCTCTCTGTCTCTCTCCAGGATTATAAGTGATCTTCTTCCAACAGCAAGAGGTTACAGCAGAGTTCTCATCTTCAAAGGAGAAGGAGAAAAAGATGGAGGAACACTTCACTTTAAATGAGATTGGGGGATGTGTAAAATATGGAAAACCGTGCAAAATTTTGTAGAAAATACCACTTGAATAAGGCTCTAGCAACACAAATGATGAATCTGTTTGCCATGAAATTTGAAAGAGGAGGCAAGAGCAAGTATCATCGGATAGGTGACTTGTTAATGTTGCACAAAAAGAAAAAAGTCCCATTGAGCCAGTAGATTACTATTTCTGTTAGTGATAGCGAAAAAGTCACAATAACCCTTCTTCCTCTTGCCTGCCTCACAATACCCACAATGCTTTTCAAAGTTAAGTCCCTTCTACTATATTTTTCTGTATATTTTGTATTTTCTTTACTATTTTGTATTATATTACAGTACTATAATAATTTTATATGAATATTTTTGGGTTGTGGAATAAATAATCTGAGTTTCCATTATTTCTTATGGAAAAACTCGCTTTGCTATTACAAGTGCTTTGGATTACAAGCATGTTTCCAAAACAAATTATGCTCACAAACCTTTACAGTATTTTCTTCATTACTATGCATTAGGTATTGTACCAAAAACTTAGCCAACCTAATTGTGCTAGTTGCTTTCCCATTCCTGGGACAAAATACACAACACCTGCAAATTAAAGGAAGAAAAGTTTATTTTGGTTGTTTTTGTAAGTTCAGCCCATGATTAACTGTCTCCAAAAAAGTAACAGCATGGTAGAGGGTTGTGGTGGAGGACATCTTCTCACCCCAGGACACATGGAAAGTGGAGAGATGGAGGACTGGGATAAGAATACATCTTTCCAGGTTCCACACTCAGTGACCCCTCCTTAGACAAGGCTCCACCTTTGAACAACACATTCAAAAGGCTCATGTCAATCTCATTATGCAAAATGCATTTAGTCTATCCCTAAGAAGCATGAAAAGTCTGAACAGTTTCAGGATTACTGAAAACTCCAAGTCCAATGTGTCCTCTGACACTCAAGGCAAATGCTTGGCAGAGCGCTCCTGTGAAAATTAAACAGAGTTAAATACTCTCAGCATACAGTGACACAGAATAAACATTCCCATTCCAAAAGATAGAAAAAAGAGAAGAGAAAGGAACTGGGTTAAAAGACAACAAAAACCAGCAAGACAAATAGGCCTATAGCTCCATATCTAGCATATAGGCCAAGTTGTGAGAGGTGAGATCTAAAGGGTGTGAGCAACTCCCACCACCATGACCTGGCTGGTTGTAGTCCGTGTACCTGGCTTCATTCACTGTTGCTTTCCCAGGGAGACATTCCATGTTCTAGACATCTCCAGCTCCTGGAGTCACTGCCATAACTTTGTCTTCAATTTGATGGCTGTACATGTTGCCCTTCTTAGGGCTTTTTGTAGGAGTTCTTATTAGAGAGTGTGACACTGTCATACCACCTTATCTGGCCTCTTAGGCCTTCTCTGAAATTTTGGGGGAAGATTCCATAATTCCATAACTCCTGCATTCTAAATGCTTTCAGAATTACTACTGCATGGATTATGCCAACATCTGCTACCAGCTTGAGGAGTAACCCAGGATCCCTTGGACCATGGCTGGCAAAACTTCTGAGTGAGTACCCAAATGACTGCACTGGGTGATTCACTTCCCTAGTTGTCTCTGAATGAGTAAGGCACCCTATGAGTCTCTTCTCAAAGCAAAGTTTTTCAAAGAAGTTAATGCTTCTACACCCTGGAGACTGGTCAATTTCAGAGATGCCCTCAAGGTACCTTTCTTATAAGATAAGAATACACTTTTCCAGATCGAGTCCCCAGTGATCCACCTCCACTAACAAGACCCCACCTTCAAATAACACATTCATCTATGAACTAATCAATGGATTAATCTACTTATAAGCACAGCACCTCCCTGACCCAAGTGCCTTCCAAAAGCTGCACCTATGCGCACATGATAATTTTGAGGGGCATTTTAGATCTAAGCCATAATATCAATGTACCAGGGTCCTACTAAAAGAGTTTTATAGTTTTTATGTTATTTTTAAGTCTATGATAATTTGGCAGAATTAATTTTTCTTAAATTATGGTGTGAGATACAGATCAAAGTCCTTTTGTGTTTTCCTATACAGATGTCCATTTATTCAGCTGATTTGTGTGATTGTATTTCTGGGTTGTGTCTTCTTGATTGCTTTGTGTATATATCCTTTCCTTGATTATTGTAAGTTAACAGCTACAATACTTGTAATCTGTGTTTACTGCTCAGTAATCCAATTACTACTTGTAATCCAAGCCTTCTAATTGGATTAAGTGTGGCTTTTTATTTTATTTTATTTTATTTTAATATTTCATAATTCACTATTCCAGTTCTTACATCTATCCGTGTAAATTGTAGAGCCAATACCCAGAATATGTGTTCTGGGATTGCACATTCAATTTGGAGAGAAATGATGATAAATAAAATTTTGATCATAATTTCTTGGTTAGAATAACAGGCAAATAGGCAAAACCCAAGGCTTCATGGTTCCTTCCTATTAAAAATTTTTGTTCAAACTCCATACCTGGATATTCAAGGTTCTCTATCATTAAGCAATACTTGCTATCTCAGCCTTATCTTTATACCTTTTCAACCTAGGTTCTCATCTCTAACTAAAGCAAATCACCATCCCTCCAAAACATCTTGGTATTCTCATGCTCATAGACTTACTCCTCCACTTGTTCTAGAGTCCTTCTTCCCTTTTTTATTTCTACTCAGATCCATTTACTTTTAATGCGAAATATTTAGTTGGCAAATGAAGTTTTCATATGTTCCCAGTGTTCAAGCTGTTCAATGTGATGATGGGATACACATTACGATGATGTGATACATGTGTGTATTATGTAATTATTACCACAAGCTCATTAATTAACAAAACCATCACCACTCATGCTGCATACTAGGTGCCCAGAACTTGTTTGACTTATATCTGAAAATTTGTGGTCTTTGACCAATATCTCCCCATTTCCCCCATCATTAATTCACAGCCCTTGGCCATCATCAGTCTACTGTGCTTCCCTGAAATTAAGAAAGCCCTAACTGGAAAATAAGCCCTTGCAGGGCATTACCACGGTGATGGCCAGTGTCATGCAGACTATACTTTACTGATATCTTGCTCTGTGACTACTCTGTAACGGCAGGGAAGGTAGGGATAGTGTTATGGTTTGTGTCTGGGTGTCCCCTCAAATGCGGTCACGGGGCAGGCTTTTAGAGTTTGATTGATTATTGGTGTGACAGCTACACCTGCCCTGGGGTGGATAGTTTGCATATGTAAGGGAGAGGAAGAGGCTGCGTGCAGCTATTCCTCCCTTGTGTGCTTGTTGATTTTGCTGTGTTCTGCCACCATGAGCTGTAGCCCACTGCCATGTCCCACTCTGCCTTGTAACCTGCCAAGCATGGACTGAAACTTCCATAAACTGTAAGCGAAATAAACCTTTCTTTCCTTAATTTTGGGCTTTAGGTATTTTGTCTCAGCAATGAGAGAAAAGTAACCAAGACAGATAGGCTCACTGAGCTGACCTTTTGATCTCTAATTTTCATGGGAAATTATTTTCCACTTGAGTCTTATTTTCTGAGAAACACAGTACTCTTGATCTGTTTTACAGTTTATGTCTAGATGTCCCCCAAAACCTCGTGTGCTCATAGGTAGGGCTTTGAGAGGTGGCTGGATCATGAGGGCATGGTAGTCGTCAGTGGAATAGTTCACTAAATGAGTTTCTAATTCAGTGTGAAGTTAGCAGGTGAAGCCTGGTTGGAGGAGGTGGGTCACTGGCTCATGGCCTGGCAGGGTGTACCTCCTCCCCCCATCCTTGATGGCTCTCCTTCCTGTCTGTGATGCCAGTCTGAGCAGCTTTCCTCTTTGCTTTGCTTTGCGCTGCTTTGGAACTAGCTGACTACAAACTGAAACTGCAAAATGTGAGCCAAAATAAACCTTTCCTCCCTTAAGTTGTGGGTGTCAGGTATTGTGTTCCATGATGTTAATTGATTTAACGATAATCCACAACCTGTGGACCAACTTCCATTGAATAAAGAACAGTAACTGAGACAGTTTGTATGAGCTAGAATCAAATCCATTTTCAATGGTTATCTCAAATAACTCTTGCTGATTTACCCAACTGACACATCCTGTTTTCTGAGTATCTCCTGTTGACACTGGGAGCTCCACTGATTAGACAAGTCTCTAACATCGTAGTGCGTTCATAGTGTGTTCTTTGTCTAAGAATGTCTTTTCACAACTAGGTGAGGCTGAATGTATGTACCTTTTTAATTTATATAGGGCATAAGACTGTGCCATTCTGAAGTACTAATTAATTTGATCAAACTCACTTTCAATGTTTGAAATACTAATCACAAAAATTAAAACTTTAATATGGCTATACACTTAAATATTTGGCATAGAAAGTGTTCAGATTTGGAAAGACCCACTAGGTAGTTACTTTCCATTCTCCAAAATGGTTTTCCTCATTTTCTCACTCCTTTGGCATCTGGGTGAGCACACCTGGCTTTTGGGTGTTATATCCTCTGTGGAGGACACATTTTCTGAAGCTTAGCTTAGTTTATTCTTCTTGTCAAACATTTTCTTTCGGTTATTCCATGTCCTCAAAAGACTCTTCCTTTCCAAGAAATGTGTAGAGATCAGAAACAGAAAAATGTTGATCTAATGGATTTTTTGATGATACACTAACAAAATTCAGGTTAGAACTTTTTAGCCAAAAGTACATTGTTTTTTAATTCAGAGAGGCTTGTATTCAAATCCAAACTCTATCAGCTGCCATCTTTGTGATCTTGGATCTACATTTTTTTTTTGGTACCGGAAATAGAACTCAGTACCTCATGCTTACCAAGGAGGCTTTTATGCTTCTGAGCTATATTCCCAGCTTGTGATCTTGGATCAATGGTGAAGTTTAACTAACATTTCTAGAACATGCCAGAGTGGGAAGGGGCAGCAAGTACTGTAACATTCATTAGTTCCTTTGGATTGGTTTTTCAATAATCTTTTCCTCAAAATGTCGTATAGCTCTTAGTTATTTGACATTTTCTATAAGTCAGACACGTGCTATGTGATTTATTCATATTTACTCATAATCCTTAAAACATCTAAACTTTTAATGTTATTATATTACTTTTCACAAGAACAAACAAAGACTGAAAGAGCATTTGTAGGGTCAAAAAGTGAGAGTGGTGAAGGTGGCACTGGAACTGCAGTCTGATTACTTCTAAGGCCTGGGTTCTTAGTTACTAAGTTATCCATGTCTTGCTAGTCAGATCAATTACATCTCCTTAGAAATTTCATGGTGTGAAGTCAAGAATGAAGTCATTCTACACCTGGAATGTTATGAAAGCAGTATTTTAAGTTGCATGGATCTTTCATATTGTTCATCAGACCATACTAAGGCAGACACTTTAACACCATTTGTAGGTTATTAAATGTATTTTATCTGGATGAAATATACTTAAATATTCATAGCACTCAGTTGGACTTTCTCTGTCCTGAGTCCTTATAGCCAGTTAATAAAGGAATATATGAATATGAAGTCATCCATAACACTGTCAATGGTGTTATTTCCACTGGCGCTTTAGACATGAACCGTCTATATTAGCAGGATATCTCCTCTGCTTCTTGGGTCTCTGTTCATTGTCTGTAGGAGTCTCTGTTTGGGGTGGTGTTGGAGGTTGTAAGAAAGTGCTTGGCTATTCACAGTCTGAGCTCCTGTCTGTGCTTCAATTGTCATTTCCTGGGTTCTGTTGCTTTCAAGGACCATTGCTGTTACACCTTCCCTTAAGACTGCTGAGTGACCAGCCAGGAGTTCCTGGCCCTTCCTGGAGAGCAGGGAAAGGAGCTTTGCTCCTTGTGATGAACTTTTGCTCCAGATTTTCAACATATGTAGTTGAGAAGACCCTATTGACATAAGTTTCTTCTCCTCTTTTTTCTCCTCCTCCTTTTTGAATCTAGTTTTATTTTCTGCAGAGGTACACATAAGTTACAAAACAACTTGTAAATAGATTTATTATGAAATACATTAGTTTTGTGCTTACTTGCTGCCCTATTGCACACCTGAATCCCCAAATCAGGTATTGCTACCTAGTTTACCTGATTCCTTTCATATTTATTCTTATATGTAAATTTTTCTATTTTTAATGTTTTCTCTAGTTTGAGATGCTTATGTTGCCATTCTTCAGATTTTCTCTAGTAATTGTCTCCTATTTGTTGATTTCCTACTATGGAAAAGAAAATTATGACTTCTTTTCATTATTTTCCATCTTCTTACCCCTTTAATATAGGGGTAATTACCACTTTAATTACTACTTCAAACCTCGGTTAATTATCCAACTTTTACAGTAAACGAATATGACTACTATAAATGACTTTCAGGAGTAAGTTCGATGAATAGCTATGATTACTTTTTCTGCATTATTGTTTTGTTCCAGAATTCATAATTTCCTTGTGTTTGCATTTGTTTAATTTTCTATGTACTTGTCTGATTAAAAACTTTCTCATTGTTTACATCTTCCCTCAGAACAAAGGCAAGTAAGAACTAATTAACTTCCTCTTTGCGAGGATACCTGTCTTGGAGTTTCTAGCCTGCTCCAGGCTTCGCTGGTTCTGTTCTTTTCATGAGGGACAGAGTGCACTCTGCATCTCCCTTCACATTTTCTATGGGCTCATCCCCATTTCCTGCATAACTTGGTTGCTTCTTCTGTGTCAACACCTTTTTTTTTCCCAATAGTATTCTAGAAAATGTGCCTGGGAAGTAAACTCTTGATGACATTAAATATCTGAGTCCCTTTTAAAAAAATCATAGTGCATTGATAGTTTGAGTGTAGATGTCAAATATTTTTCCACAATTTCCCTTTGGTATTTTGAAGGCATTGTTCTCTTGTCCTCCATTGTGTGGTTGAGAATTCTCAAGTCATTTTGAGTTCAATTGTGTGTGTGTGTGTGTGTGTGTGTGTGTGTGTGCACGCGAGTGTGAGCGTGCATGAGGGCATGTTTGTGTGACTTCTCACTTTTGCTTACATTCCCTGGATGCCTTCTACATGTCTCTACCTGTCTATTTCATGATGTTGTGCCTTTAACATGGGCTTTGTGTAACCACTATGCTGAACACTCAATAGGCTTTCATAGAAATATATCATTCGATGGTGGAGTATTTTTCTTAAGTATATCTACCCTCTGTCTTCCTTGAAAGGACCAGTATTCAGACCTTGGTTCTCCTAGACCAATTTTATTTTCTTATCTTTTTAATTCTACCCCTTTATATTTTTCTCCTTTACCATTTGAGAAATTTTCTTAGTTTTGTCTTCTATATCTTCTACTGAAGTTTTAGTGTATAAGAACTATTATCCTATTTTAGGATAACAAAATATGAAACACCCTCTCTTTGAGACTATGGTCATATTTTTGAATTTTTCTTCTGTGTAGGGTCTTTTATTTATTTCTAGACTGCTTTGCCTTTGTAAGCTTTCATGTTATGGGCCAGTCTTTCATGTTATGGGCTTTCCTTATGGCAGAGTAGCCCTTGGCTGTCTGCTCATACTGAAGAACAGCTCACTGAAAAGCTCCCTGTGACCATCATAGCTGTGTGCATGTGTATATGCATGAGAGAGACCGAGACAGACAGACAGACAGAAGGACAGACAGGCAAACTGAGTTTCTCTTTTGCAAATGACTAGGAAAAAATGTTGATTTAGTATGCCTTTAAAAAAAAGGCCTGACCCTAGAATTGTCCAATGAACACATGATGTAGGTGTATTATGGTTTAGATGTAAAATATTCCCCAGGAGTTTATGTGTTTAGAGGGTGATTGGAATATATGGGTGCTATACTTACCAGTGAATTCATCCATTGATGAGTTAAGTAGTTGAACAGGGCCTGGTTAGAGAATGGTCACTGGGCATATTCTTATCCTTGGTTCCTTCCTTCTTTCTGTACTTCCTGGACACCATGCAATGAGTAGCAGTCCTCCTCCATGTACTTCCACCCTGATGGTTTTGCTTTGGAGAACCAGTCAGTCATGGACTGAACCCACTGAAACGACAAGCCAAAATGATCCTCTCTCCCTTTTGTCGGGTATTTTGTCACAGTGACAGAAAAGCTAACTAATACAAGGCATGCAAGCTATTTTAAATTTTCTAATAGACACGTTAAGAAACTAAGAAGATAAGAATTAATTTAAATAACATATTTAATTAAACCTAATATGACACAAATATTACTTTAGAATTTAACATTTAAATTATTGGTGTTTTACTGTGAAGGCATTGGCCAAAGGTATATATGTGGTGCATATGCAGAGAAGGGAATTTTGGGACCATAAGCCCAAAACTTCTTGCAATGCATGGCTGCATATTAAAAGATAGACTATGGAGCCACAAGTCCAAGTAGGATCAAAACACTTTACCTTAAGGAATAAATGCTGTGCCCCTCATCCTCCCTACACTTTGATTTATTACTAAAATTTGTCCTAACTTGAGTCATGTAACTGACCACCCTGACCTTCCCCTGGCCCCTAAATGAATTTATACATAGATGTCCTTCCTTTGTCCTTTATCCATGCTTCCTGGTTCTATTAATAAAAAACCACAGAAGCTTCAGTTCAGGAATGTCTTTATGAAATTCACTCACGCTGAGGAGTTTCGGTTAAGGGCAGTTGCTCTGGGCTTTCTTAGAGCTTGAATTGGACTCTGACTCCAAGTAATTTCTTGTCTTTGTTCCAGACCACTGTTGTGAACTGCAACATTTGCACCCTCTTTTCATTCTGTCTTTGAAATTTGATGCATATTTTGCACTGACAACACATCTCAGTTGAGAGTCAAGTACTCAGCAGTTGAATATTATAAGTGGCTCCCTTATGGACTTTTCAGGTGTAAGTGGATAATTGTCCTACAACTATTGACAAGCTGTTGATAGGGTACCAGTAGAGAAAATAATCAGAGATGAGAATTAGATTTTTTCCATGGGACGATTTCAGTTATCTGTGTCTTAGGGAACTTGTATTGGAGAATTGTTGCTTCAATAAGTTGCTTCAATAAAAATGAAATAGCTGAGGCAATTGGCAGGTGAAATAAGAATCCAGTCACTACTGAAGCAGGCAGCAGAGAACTAATAATTGGATAGGAAAATTTAGCAGATTAGAATTCAGAGAAGAAAATAGCCAGTAGTTGTTAATCCTTTACTGTATTCCAAGAACCCTTCTATACGTAGTGTGTTTCACATTTGCAAGACCCCTCAGAGGTAGGTTGCTTCCAGTGTATGTTTCCATCCTGGTGTGAATGATGAGTATCCTCTGCAATTCTGCGGTGTTATAGTCCTGAGATTAGTGTTATTACTTCCATTCTACATGTGAGGAAAGAGAAGCCCTTTTTCTCTCTTTCTTCCTTTGGGTATGTCTTTACTATTTTTTTCTCCCTTTATGCAATAATCTGTATTTGCCACAATTTCATTCTGATTTACATTTTCCCCATTTATAGGGAAAAGAAAAGAGTGTAACACTATATTCAAACTATTCATACTTTTTAGTTTGACCTCAATCTGATAACACTCCATCTTAATGCTCTGCCCCCAGAGAGAATTTATGACTAAAACCAACTAGT
The DNA here is from genome assembly GCF_000276665.1 of Chinchilla lanigera. Lineage (NCBI taxonomy): Eukaryota > Metazoa > Chordata > Mammalia > Rodentia > Chinchillidae > Chinchilla > Chinchilla lanigera. The sequence goes on from NW_004955440.1 coordinate 5,832,255, forward strand.
TATTGATGACTTAGCAGGCTCCAAATCTCTTATCAGGCAAATAACAGCAAGAAGAAAAACTCAAAAAACCCACCCAAATATCTCTACTTTATTTTATAAGGAGAGTGATTTTTTTCCTCCTGAAATTTTTTAAGCCTGAAGCACAACCTTGTCTTCCGAATTTCTCCCTTTAGCCTCGTAGGTGGTTCCTACAAGATCACACTACAACATAAAGGGAAAGACAGCTACTATGCTTCAAGGTAAGATTTGGCATAGTGTTAATAGAAAGGTATTTTATTGCCAGTACAATCAGGTTTGCTAATTCCTAAGTAGTTTTAGTATCTAAGCTAGAGATAAAAGAATAATTTGCACCATCAGAGAGCGTGTTGTACAGGTTTTGAAGGACATGTCAGAGCCATCTCCATTAAAAATATACTAGTGAATTAAAGAGCTCTCTCAGAACACTGTTTGTTCCTAAGCTACTGCAATCAAGGAACTTTCTGAAATCATCTTGGAAAATAGACTGAGAGGAATAAAAGTGTATATTTGCATACTAAGGAATCAAAAACTTGAAGAAATGAAGAAAGGAAACTTCTGTGAAACATTTGGAGAACAAAGAAATAAGAATTTTCTGATTTTATATTGTTTATAGTTATTGTTCAAGGTTTAGAATCAATATTGTTGTAGTCAGGGTTTGCAAGGGAAACAATACAGGACACGCATTTTATAGGATTATTTTATAATAATCCAAAGAGTTAAATTCAAAAGAGTGCAAGAAATCTGTCCACACACTACAGACCCAAAGAATCCAGCTGAGGGCCTGGATCCCATGGCAGTGTCCTGCATGAGTCCACCTGAAAGCCTAGAACCCATAACAATGCCCCCAACAAGTCCAACCAGAGGCCAAGAGCCCAGGACAATGTCTCATGCAAATCAGTTTCACGGATCTGTACTGGGAAGGCACAAAAGTCAGTGGTGGAAGCTAGAAAGTCTGTGCCAGCAGGATGAAGCATCTATGCTAGCAGGCTGAGGGATCTGCACTGGAGCCAGAAGGACACGCTCAAAGTAAGAACCAGAGCTCCCCTGAAAATTACCACAGCCATGCTCAGCAACAAGGAGGTCCTGAGCTCCTGCAATGATAACAGTCGAGTCTGTATCAGGAAAGCCAGCATGATAAGCTTCTCCAGGATATTGAACAGTGCTTCCTCTTCCGCTCTGGAGCCAGGAAGTGATGCTGAAAGTAGGGACCAGAGCTTCCCCATGGTGGACTGTAGCTATTCTCAGTGACAACAAGGTCCTGAGCGCCTTCGATGATGAGAATAGCCGTATTCATACCAGGAAAGCTAGCTTGACAAGCTCCTCTAGGAGAACCAACAGCACCAGGAGAACCAACAGACCCCAAATGGCTTCCCCTTTTCCTCTTAAGTCCTTCTTATTTTGTTGGCAACAATCCTCAGATGGCCCTCCCACACTCAGCACCACGCTGGTTCAGTTCAGCTGGGTGTTACAAGCTGGTCACCAGTTGTCAATCCACCACAAACATAGTTTTTAATTTCTGTTGATGCAACAGTGTACTTATCAGTTGGTTGAACACTCCAGATTAATTAATTAATCAATTCATTGATTCAAGCAATACTTAAGGAGTGCCTACTCGTAGTCTAGAAGCATTAATGATGCTCAGTCATGGACTAGTCATGGATTTTCCAGGGACTCAGATCCTAATCTGTGAAGGATGCTGATAATGGTAGAATTATAGCATTATACCAGGGATTGGAATCAACATGTATTAGTACCCATGCTATAACACCTCTGCTTAGTGATAAATCACAATACCTGAAATGCAGTAGTGGTCAATGGGAGACTATTATTATTACTGTTATTATTTGACACTAAAAATTTAAATCTAGAGAGGGAGAATAGACAAATGTACAGAAAATAAAAACAATCCACATTAAGTGCACAATAAGTATAACCATGACTCAGAGAGGACAGAAAGCTCCCATATTAGTTTGTAATCTCCATGATGGTGGAATCCTGGTGCAATCTTACTTACTGATACATCTTCGACACCCAACACAGGGCCTAAATTATGGTAGATGTTGAGAAACATGCAAACAGTAACACAAAGTGATGATTCACAAAGTACCGGCTATGTGATCTCCTGTCCATTCCTGCAAGACGCAAGAAACCCAGGGGGGTTTCAGTGAGGAAGCAATGCTTTCGTGGGTGCAATCTAAAGAGTCAGAGCATATGGCAGAGGGCAGTTCATACAAGAACAGGGATGAGAATTTCGAATAGTGTCCTGTGTGGAGGGGATATAGAATAAATCACCTTGATCAGAAGGGACCATACCTATCTCTATGAAAAGATAAGACTGATGGGTATGCAGAGTACACCTCAGGGAGTCTTAGAGCCAGGGTTTTCTTGTTTGTTTAATAGCCTTATGCATGGAGAACAAAAACTCCTTCTGGAAACTTCTCTAATCAACAACCAACTTAAACTCTAGAAGCCACTAAACATGCAGTAGAAACTTCCTGGAAGGATTCCCTTGTCCTCATTTATATCCTGAAACAATTGCTGGGGTCTGTAAGCAGAGATGTAGAGATGCTGTCTGTTTTGCATGGCTTCAGGCCAGCAAATTTCTGCCCAGCTGGGGAGCCTCGTCAGAACAGATTGCCTTTAAATGTGCAATCAAAGCCAGGTCAAATGTGTTCCAGAACAGACTGAAAAATATGAAGCCAAATATGATAAATCGTGGTGAGTAGTTGGCTGTGAGAGAAATTGGCTCCATGCGTGTTTCCCCACACATTGTTCTGGGAGTCATTTGCTTTTTGATTGTTGGGTGCATTTTAAAAGCAAAACTCTAGTTCATCCCACAAATACAGCCAATAACTTTTCCCTGTATGCCTGTTATTCCTATACTATAATGAGGTGCCAATTAACATAAGCATTTAGTACTGTCCAGACTGGTGCAATCCAATTTCTGCGATATTAGCTGGAAATAACTCAATTATCCCCTCACCTTCTCTAATTCACTTTTTCAATTTCCTTTTTATTTCTATGCTGTGATTTGAGTTCTTAAATTTCCCCTTGGATGCCATATGCTTCCAATCTTCCCCCGCTTAAATTTCTTCTTATTATTATTTTTTAAGTCATAACTTTATTTACATGCCTAAGCACCAAGAGTGGCTATTTATGTGAGGGCTTCAGAAATTGATTGTAATATCAAATATTATGATTTTGACATATCTTTGGATTTTTGTGGAAAACTAAATATAAAGAGAATAGTAAGTTTAAAATATAAAACACTACAGCTCAATGACACATTTCTGAATGGATTCTGGAAAAAGGTAGTTTATTAAAAAAAATTTGCTCTGAGAATAACTGGTCTGGAATAAATGACTTCACCAACCTGGCAGCAAGCTTTCCTAACAGCTGTAAAATTCTGGCAGGTCTACTTTTGGATGGTTAGAATAGTTTAAGTATAAAGTGATGCCAGACCCTGGCTGTGCTTCTCACCCCCCATGCTAATAAATTGATATTTTGGACAGATGTTGCTCTTCTGATGGTAGGTCTAAATAACTATACATACTCCATACAGAGCTGGAGAATGATGTATAATTTAAAAAAGAAAAGATCATTTCAAGAACAAAGAAGCAAATGTTAAAAACCAAAAAAAAGGGTGAGGATAAATCTCAGAAACAATATTTTTGAGTATTTAGGTTTTTGAAAACATGAATATGATATTGCAGGTTTTTCTATTTAACATTTGAGAATGTTGTCATTGGCAACTTTCATTCTCACTTACATGTGTTCTGAATTTTTAATTTTCTCTATTTTATGCTTGCATTTTAAAATAAAAACAGAAACACATAGTAAGTTATTAAGTCTACAAATATTTTTTGGTGTGACAATGTTATATTAGTGTTATTGCTCACCCCAGGTGTTGGGAGCAGTGCACCAAGCTATGACTGATCGAGCTTAGAAGACCTGGGGAAGTCATTTTTGCTTTCTGAGCCAGAGATTTATTATCTAGGATTATCTGGAACTGTGGTGTGGGTATGGCAGTCATCGGTTATATACAACCATTGAGCACTGGAAATGTGGTCAATCTTGAGATAGGATGGAAGAACTAAAGATAGGCAGAAAGGACATAAGTTGTAATTTTAAAATGTTACTTTTAAGAAAACTGCAGCTTCAAGGTATAGTCAAAAGTTATCCAACTTTACAGTACCTTTTTTTCCATCCTAATCCTGTTTTTCCCTTCCAGGATACTGACTCCAACATCCTCAAGAGATAACGGAAAGTCTGTAAATTGGATCCAGGTATGATAGGGTCCGTCCTTATTACCTGTAAATTGAGCCTGTGCTTTTCTTCCTGGTACTATAGATTCACAGATTCCATAGATATTCACTCTCAAGGAAACTGCACTATTAATTGGTTACCCTATAGCTAAACTTAAACTGTGGATTATTACCTAGCCCACTAATGGGTAACCCGATAGACACTAAGAATATATATTCTAGATCACCTATCTTGAAGGCACTTCTAAGATCACATAAATACCCTCAATCTCAGATCATAATGTGCCTTCCTTGAGCACTTGCACTCTCTAGTGTGTACCTTTTTGATTCGGTTTAATAAATCTTCTCATGCCTCTCACTAATGTGTCCTGAAATTCCTTTCTGTTACAAGTCAATTACCTACTGCGTTAAGAGGTAAGTTGAGATACCCATCTCTACTTTGTTGTTGGTTTTTTTTGTACTGGGAATCAAACTCACGACCTTGCGCTTGCCAGGCAGCCTCTGCGGCGCTGAGCTGTATCCCTGGCACCCCATCTCTACTTTGCAGGGACCTCCTCAGACACTTTCGGTGACAGTTTGAACTGACTTGCATTGTAAATGTAAAAGGAACACTGGAATTTTAAGACTACAAAAATTGTAATATATTATTGATAATTGTTTTTAGTTGATCACAGCTAAAATGACCATATTTTGAATATAATTGGTTAAATGATTTGATTAATATTTAAATATTAATTTCAACTGTTCCTTTTACATTTTCTAATATGGCTACTAGGAAATTTGAGTGTGCACATGAGTTTCACCTTCTATTTCTATTGGATGACATCAATCTCGAGGATACTATTTTTAATTAACAAATGTGAAAATCCTTTTATCCAGTTCTATAAATCTAGAAGAGCGTACAAACAGTGTGTCAGTACATAAGATCAGATAAAGGCACGTCTCATACAGGGCGAGTGTCAGTACAAGCCCTGGAGTATGTTTTGGTAAATGGGGAGAACAACTCGGTATAGGTGTATGAAGGCATCTTTTGAGGGTGTTTGAAAAAAAATTTGAGGAAAGTGTTGGGAGAAAAAGGTAAAAATGAAATAGTCCTGGAGAACATTATGCTAACTGGAATGAAATAGCTCAGGAAAATAAACACTATATGCTTTCATTTATGTAATGGATCTTAACCAATTTTCTCAAGTAAGCAAAAAAAGTATTTTTTCATACAATATATATTACATTGTCCAGGATCACAAATGCACTACTTTTTTTGGTTAATCAGGTTCCCATACAATTATGTACTCACCAATAGAGATATTTACTTACAGGTAATTTGCACTGATTTCCAAACCTGTGTATATCAGCTGTATTTACAATTATATAATTTAATAAATTATATAATTTAATAAAATTATATAATTTAATAAAATACCAATAAGTGCCAAAAGACAACTATTGCTTCTATGACATATAAGTTTAATGATTTGGAATCAATGAAGCTAAATTGTTAAAATATGCTGTCAAATTACATCCAGTTTTTGGCAAAAACCTATGAGGAATATATATTCCATTTCATGTTATAAAATCCATGAAGTATGCAGAAGTCATAGATGACACAAGATGTGGTAATTTATTCAAGGGAGACGATTTAAAATTGTAATCTCTACCTCAAAATATAGCTCATGAATTTACTTTTACACATCATAAAACAAATGTTTAATAAATACATGTATCATACATACTGTGGTTTTTAAAACATCCTTAATGTTATGTCTGACATATTTGTATAGCTCTGACTTGTTGGGGAAGATGCCTTTTATGAAGAAATTCTCAACATTTCTGGCCATTAAAGAAATGAAAATTAATAAAACACTGACATATTACATTATCCCAGAAAATACGAGCATGATCAAGAAACAAATAACAGCACGTGCTAGGGGATGTGGGGTGAAAGGGGCCCTTCCACACTGTTGGTGGGACCATAGACGAGTCAAACACTGTGGAAATCAGTGTGGAAATTCCTCAACAAACTAAAACTAGAAATTCCATTTGATTTAGCTCTTCCTTTTGTAGGTATCCTCCTTAAAGAATAAAGACATTGTGTTATAGCTACATGTGCATACCCATGTTTATAACGCCACAATTCATAATAGCTAACCTTTGGAAGTAGTTTATAGGTCAATCAACAAATGAATGGAAAAAGCAAACGTATTTACACAGAGTGGAGTACTATTTTGCCATATGGAAAGATAAACTTGAGTCACTTGCAGGGAAATTGATGCACTTTAAGCCTTTACTCTCAAGTGAAATAAATCAGACACACAAGCTTACATATTGCCTGGTTTTTGTTATGTGAGAAACGAAGTATAAATAAAGAGCAAACTGAAAGATAAATAATAAGAGGTAAGGAGATAGATCTTTCTCAAATTGGAAGGGGATCAAGGGATGGAAGGAGAGAAGAGAGAGAGAAGGGAAAAGAGTTGAAGAAAAGAATTAAAATGTGTGCACAAACACCTCCACACAAGGACTATAAACATTACTACATACATGTACTGATAAACAAAGTGAGAAAAAGTACTGAGTTACAGTCCCCCTGAACTTTCCATTTTGATGAATGCCATGCTTCCCACCCCATCCTCTGACTTGTCCGTATATATTAGGTTCCTATGCAATTCCTGAGAGGTGCACTTGTGCTATCCACCATCCGGCCTTAGGCAACTGTGCAGCCTCACCCCTGCTGCCCTCTTCAGCTCCTCTGTGCCCCTAGCTAACTAATCGTCACTGGTACTCTGGCCTCCACTGTCCTATCCCAGGTCCTCAGCCTTCCTCTGGCTGGGATATTCTCACCACTTTTTAGTAGGTTTCTGTCTCCTATCAGCTGAGTAGCTTAAGAACCTTAACCATCCTTCATGGTAGGGCTGTTATGAGGAAGAAAAGGATTATTTGTGTGAGATGCGCAACACAGAGTTGTTTTTTATTCGATGAGGATTTCCCACGGGAACAAACTGTGATCTTATTCATGCTCTTAGCATTTTATCTTTGCTTCTTTCAGAACTTTTACTTGGAGAGTTAATTTTGTCAATGTGTCATTTTTATCTCAGTGTGGCAGAGATCACTTATGCTATTTTCTTACCCCATCTTCTGTTCTTCCTCTTCCTTTCTTAGAAATAGAACCCCCCACCCCTCCAGTATTCAGGAAGTAGAGCTTCCAGGGATATTTCTGAGCTCGCTTTTGGTCATTTGACTAAGTTCTGTATCCAGAGATACATAAACAGAAGTACTGTGTGAGACATCTGGGAATCTCTATTAAAGTTCAGAGACAAACCATTCTCTGTGGCGTCATCTGTGCTTCCTGAAGTGCAAATAACAGCTGAAGCGAACCACTCGCTTTGGGGCCAGGAAATGAAGTTGAGATTTATTTTGGTTACAATACAAGCATTTCAGGTTTGCTCATATGCAAATTTATGCCTTAACTGACAGAACTATTGGACTCTTACAGGAAAATTTTTTGTCCAACTTACATTTCTATATTTACCAGCAGTACTTTTCTAATTATTGATGATAAACACTGGCTTTTCCTTTTTATTTCATTAGAGATGGGTGCTTTTATTAAATAAACTGGTAAATAGGGCATATAAATAGGTCTTCATTATTAAATTAGATATAACAAAAATAAAGCTTAATAAATATAATTAGATAAAATGAGAAGAACATTAGAAAAATTTAAAATAATATGCAGTATTATGAAAAGTATTTATATAAGATAATATACAGATCATGATTATAATCCTACCTTTTGGATATTCATGAGTCAGATAGTGATTCCATATATTATACTCCTACTTGTTTACTTTAAATGAGTACTCTGTACATATATCAATAATTTAAATTTTTCACAGGACAAATATTTTATTTGTTAATTTGTTTGATCCGGCTTGTAATGGTAAAGTTGCAAATCTCAGAGGATAATGTACAAAGAGCTACAATGGGGACAGGAGAAGGGATTTCGAAGCACCTGGTCCTTTCCCATTCCCAGCTTCTGCTCAAACATACAGGCCGCTTTTCCACTGCCTGGGGTCATTAGGGCAGTGAATAACTATTTTTTTTTTTAGTTTTTGTTTTTTCTTCCAGTACCAGGAATCGAACTCGTGACCTTGCACTTGCCAGGCAGGCACTGTGCCACTGAGCTAAATCCCCAGCCCCCATTAGGGCAGTGAAGAAAGGGGCTCTGAAACCAGTTTGGATTCATGTCTTCGTCCACTGCACTAGATACCATGTAGTGAGGGTATTTGGTAATGCAAAATAAATTTGCAAATCTTATTTAAATGTTGTATCTCTTTTTTCTTGGTAAATAAAATGATTTTGAGACCCCTATATAAGGTGGTTTTGAATATTATTGTTACCCAGAGAGGGTTTAACATGTGCTCCCAAATGGTTGGCTGCTGTGTGGCACGAGAGAAATGTAGGTGACGATGTCAACTGCGTCAGAGTCAGAGGAGGGCAGGAGGGAGAAGCTGCTGGCTAATGAGCCCCTCCGGTGAGGTTTCCGTGGCGAGCAAAGGGACCTTCCTGCCTCCATCCTTCCTGTGCCCTCACCCCCCCGGCCAGAGGGGCTGCTGCAGTCTAATCCGCCTGGCAGGTGCAGCACTGAGGCCTGGGAGCCTCTGCAGATCCCAGACAACCTCCAAAAGCCTTCCCAGCTCCTGTGCGCTGCACCCTTCCCAAAGCCTTCTGGTTTTACTTTCGTTTTCCATTCACATCTTAAAATACTATTTGCCCACTATGAATCAGTTTTATGGGGACTTTTTACCTTCTGTTTAGAACATCATTACAATCTCTGACAGTTGGTGCTCACAGACTAACTCAGGAGCCCTGACTTCGCATTTCCTCTTTCAACCTGAGAGATCCACTCACATATCTGCCAGATGCTTGCTTTTTTCAGGATTCCCTAGACTCTCCTCATAGTGTCTACCAGCTTTGTCTGAACCTTAAACTCCTTACCATGGTTTTTTCTGTAGATACCATTAAATATAGGCATGATGTTTCCTGGGCCTTTGATCTCCTGAGAATTGATGGTAAAGAGTCACCCTCCAAAATACATGCTATGTCTGCTGAATATAAGGCCCATTCTTCCTAGACACGTATTTAAATTTGGATTACTTCTGGCATACTCATGAGGTTGACTTTTGGAGTGGGTGATACCTATCAGTATCCTTGGTCCACCCAAGCAGGTGCAGATTACCCAGAGCTCGCCCCTCGTGGAGGGAGGTGAAATCTCTAGTGCAGCCCTCTCTGAGTGCAAACGGACAGATGGTGTCTGATCTGAGGTTTCGGTCAGGAAGCATTCCTTTTGGCCTGGGTAGTTCAACCTTTGTTAATTTTCTGTGTCCAAGTGCTTTTGGTGCTGTCTCTGGCACCTGTCACCTGTCTTTGATACATGATCGGTTTCATATTCTTCACGCTGTGTGTATACACCACGGGAACAACGCTCTGATTAGTTCTCTCTCTAAACTTTACCGTGTCTTGTTAAGTATCTGTCAGCTGAGTTCATTTAGTTCCTCTAAATTTCCTCTTGCTGAAGATATTTCTGATTCTGTATGGTGCTTCCAATAGGTATTAAATATAATACTTATTGGTTTAAATACAGTCAAAATTCAACTTTTAATTTAGAGATGACAAAGCTGAGAGTTGGCAAGGCTCTGTAACATACCCGCGTCCATACTCACGGTTAATGCCGAGGGCAGCGTAGAAACCATTTCTTTTTAGTTTTTTTTTAGTTTTTTTTTTTTTTTGTTTGTTTTTTTCTCCGGTACCAGGAACCGAACTCACGACCTTGCGCTTGCCAGGCAAGCGCTTTTGCCGCTGAGCTAAATCCCCAGCCCCCCATTTCTTAATAATAGCAAAATATGATAAGCAGAGGAAACACATTAAATATATCTAGTTTTATAAGGTAGTTCTTATCATCATAAGTATAGGAGACAGTCAGAGTTTTGAGAGCTTGAGCCACCGGCCCAACATTAAGCGGCTACTGGTGTGGGCTGGAATTCAAATCCTCACTGGGGGCTTTAGAGCTCACAGTTGTCGCCAGATTCTGCTGCCTTAGTGTCACCCTGGGTAGCTGGTTCGGTGCCTTACTTTCTTCCAATCCCACCACAGCTCTGTAAAGGAAAAAGAGAAGGGTCTGTTATTACTATGAGGGAACTGAGGATCCAAACAGACGATATGAGCGAAGGGGCTTGGAAACTGGTCTCAGGTCTCCAGGCAGTGGGATCTCCACAATTTCCCAGTCTTCCCAGGAAGTGGGGGTGAGACTCGGCCCTAGAGCATGCTAAAGGGCCCCGGCTGCTTTCTGTGCTGTTGGTCAGGCAGAGTTTGGACGTCTGGGGGCCCTGACCTTGTATTCTAACAGCAGTTAACTACTTTTAATATCATACCCATTTTTAACAAGTCTGTGGGAGGCACGCAGGCTTCTAGTTTCTTTCCACTACCTGACAAATAAAGAGGATTCAAATTTGTGTTCTTTTTTTTTCTTTTTTCTTTTTTTAATAAAACCCTTTCTTTTTTAATGTTAAAGAGAATTTAAAAACAATAAAAATGATAGGGAATTAACAATGGCTACTATATTGCATATTGTTATCTTCACAGTAGTTGCTCAGATTTCCCGATATAAGCATGTAAGACTCATCAAACAATAGAGACACCAATTTCCTTTCAATTCCAAGTGATGCCCGTGAAGTAGCTAGTGTGAAAGAAGTGTATGTGTTTTCCTTACATTCGCTATTTGCAGTATTATGGTGTTCACTCTTAACACCAACTAGCAGTTCAACAGGAACTCTTAGAGATGTTCTATTTTCAGCTGGGTCAGATTTGGCTTATTGACCCAGCTCAGATTTTGTTCATCAGTTCGAACTCTTCAGCAGAACTGAGACACTGCCGGAACAGTGGCTCTCTGCTGTCATCTGCTGGAATTCTGGCGACGTTGCTTTTCCTGAGGTTTTCATAGGAAACAAATTTAACGACATAAAAGAACTAGAAAGGAACTTAAAACGTAAGAGGTATTTCTACACTGAGTATGAAAAGCTGAGAAGATTATTTTAAAACTATAATGACTGTACATTAAATAATGGATTTATGCTAAACATTCATTTTCTTTTCCACATTTACTATACTGAGAAATTTTGGAATGGAATCAAATACCTGCTGTACTGTCAAATGAGACAGAAGTCAGGCATAATCTCCTAGAGATGCGCAATTTTCTTCTTGGCTGAAAGCAACTTAGAACTAAGAAAGGTAGTATAGAAAAAGTCTCCTACAACTCAGCAAAGATCATAGTGAAAGTATTCCTGAGATAAAATGGAGTTTGCAGTCATAGGAATGGTCTGAACCATTGTGCTCGCTAGAAATAATGATTTCATTTCAATTTTCAAGTCCAAGATATCACCAATGTCAAACATTTTGGCTCAAATCTCCAGATGCTTGGAAACCAACGTAGCCAGAGTTTTAATGCTAATATTCCTTTTCAAAGTAGAATAAAATCCTAAAAATATAACAAATCAAAAATTTGGCTGTAAAAAATTTAAATACTATTTCTGCTGCTTGAACTTAGGTTAGATATCATCTTCCCAAATATACCTTCCCCAATAGCCAGAAAAGGATGGCTCATCAGAGTTGACCTGATACCCCCTACTTTCATAATTTTGAACCAGTTGTCTGTGATTAAATATTTACTTGCATAATATTTTATTACATCCTCCCCTTGCCTCCTTCTGACATGTTTGTTCTCCATGCCTGGAAGAAAATAGATACATGATAATTATTTGTTTAAGGAATCAGTGGCCCGTAGTATAAATCTTGGGCCAGAATTACATAGCTCCACTTCTTCTTAACTTCTTTGTTCATACCTATTGGCAATTGGTATTTGCATCAAATCCCAAGCATCTAATTGGATTATATTCAATATACTCTTAAAACACATATGAGGACTAAAAGTTGACTTTAAGTTTAGAGAAGTCTGATTATAACCATTGAAATATCAAGGACTTTCCAAGAAGAAAAGTCCAATAAACCAAAGTGTTGCTTTCTCCAAGTAATTTGGTTTTTAAGATATTAAATGGACAATGTCTCCTATGCTCAATAATATAATATGTGAGCCTCAGATGAAAAAAATCAGGTTGCCAGTAGCTTGCAGTAAGAGCTATTTGTATCTTCACTTGTCTATGGGGGCCTTTTCTTCTTGGACAATCCAACTGTCATAAAGAAGCTTTACTACTTAAAGTAGCCATGTTATCTGAAACAGCATTCAGAGACTCTCTGGAAACACAGTGCCCTGGAGAGCGACATCTTCACACACGAACTACAATTAGCCACCCTTAATCAGCATCAGTGTCATAAGCCGCCAAAAGCTCCTTCCTTTCCCCGGGCTGTGCCGACATCAACGCTCCAGGGCTGATGATCAGGCTGTGTCTGTGGGTCACGTCCTCTTCAGCTTGTAGTCCACTGCTCTTGGGGAACTGAAAGTGCCTTTTTGTTACAGAGCATTGCTCATTCTGTTTCTCGGTACAGTCATGTGATGTGGACATTTGGAAAGACGTGGGCAATAGGTCCAGAAATGTCCCACGTTACTGAAAAGTACATTTTGTTATTTGTCTGGCTTCCCATGTGAGGGTGGGGTACTTACAGAAGTGGGCTATTTGGGTTGTTTTCTAACTGTGGCAAGACATGAAAAGGAGTTGCTTTCTACGCTATATACTCCCATAGCCATTGCATTTTGACCCTTGAAATCCACTACAGGTAACACACTTGATCCTATTGACGTGGTGCTATTCTTTGAGTTTCCAGAGCTCAAAGGCCAGCAGATAGCTGGGAGGACTTTAAAGTCAAAAGTCAAGAGGATTTTACGAATTTGTGCTGAAAACACTGCCTGAAAGAAGAAAAAAGTAGAAAGAATTCAAGCAGAGCGAAAGAGCATTGCATAGAGTTTTTGAGCATTTATTCATTTGGGCTTAGTTTCATTTTCACTTTTTTGGAAGAAAATAACTGAATTTATCCTAAATGTTACTCCAAGTTTGCTGTTGACTAAGTTTCACCTCATCAGTTAGTTACTCCGAGGAAGGCTGGATAATTGGAGTTCAGTCTCATATTGCTGGTTTCTCTTCCAACAGCTGAACAGAAGCTAGCAGTTACCTCATTAGGACTTTACTTCCCCAGACACCCACCCCAGGGTGACTCTAGTCCTAGTCATGTGTTCATAAGCCAGTGGAAAACCATAGACAGCTATCCTAAGAGATCAAGGTCACTCAATCCCATAATAGACTATTGGAATTTTAGAAGCATTTTTTAAAGTCCTATGTCTTGGAAATCTTGACACTGGTGGGTGCCATTCTTACTCAAGTTTTATCTGCCTGTGATAGTGAATGCCTGGCAAAGAAAAGAGAGCTCCACATACACTGAGAGGAAGGAGGTGAGAGCACTTAGGGTGGAAGAAAGCAGCCCATTTGATGTGAGATAAAAGTATTCCCCATACAAAGTTGAGGAAAGACTCACCCTGAATTGTCATCAATGCAAAAATAGCTATAACAGTGGATATTGTAACATCATGCAGGAGAAAAACCTTAATGCCAATGCAAAATCTGTTCTACTGAGCTATGTAGGTAGAGTGTGGGATGTATAACAATGTGTAAAGGAGAGTCTACTCTGAATCTTGATTTCCAGGCTAAATGAGAAGGCAGACAAATATCAGAACTAGCCCTAGGACAGTGCTGAATAAGTAGGTGATTTCTTCCTTCTGTCATATTAATGTCAAGTTAACTAAGCACGTGCCTCTGCAGCCTGAAATACACTACTGCAACATTTGCAGTGTTTGTTACGCTGTTATTTAAATCCAAAGCCTATTTGTTTTGTATTGTTTTAAAGCCTATTTGCTTTGCATTGTTTTACCATCTCCTTTAATTTTAATCTAAGTTTATGTTCATGATTTCTGTTCAAAATTTGAATAAAGAATTCAGTTTCTCACTCTTTTACTTCTTAAGAGGTATAGTGATTGATTCCAGGCTCATTATTTTATCTCATTTATTAGGCATATCCAATGTGTTTTTTTTAAGTACTTTCCCAGGATTCAAGTAAAAAGAAGAGAGTCTTTCTTCAAATCTTTTCACTATTTAAGGAGGTGGTAATGTTTTAATAGAAAACAGAGACATAAAAAGAGTGACAAGCTACTTCTAAACTCTAGGCCTAAATTTTCCCACTTATAAAAGTGAATCTGGTTGGGTGTGATTATCACTGGCCCTTCTAACTATGAACACCACTATTTAACCACTATTTAACTTAACACCACTATTTAGAACACTCTCTGTCTCCCTTCCAATTTAACACCTTCCGACCCCCTTCCTTGGTTCTCCCCCAAATTAGTCATATTAAAATACTTTGCTTTAATCATCTTGAATGACCCATCTGCCTCAGTATTTTATCAAAAAGCAGAATTTGATCATGGCTGCTATAGAACATTTACATTATTTATATTAAAAGCAAATAAGTCTGACATTTATACTGCTGTGGCCTAAATTCTCCTAAATCTTGTCTTACATGTGAAATGTTCATGATGGGTAGTCTTCAAAAGCTCTTAAGAAGGTTTTCACAGTTGAGTAAGTCTCTTTGGTCTTCTCAACACTTCAAAGCTTGAAGTTAAGAATACATGAATATATCTGAAGTTCTCAAAATGATTCACAGGTGATTCAAATTTAGTCTCAGGATTTCATCCTTGATTAATCTGTATAACAAGTGGACACCATTTACTCATTAATACAAGACACTGAATGTATGTTAATCTTAAAATCATTTTATTATTGTAGGTGACTAAGAAAAGGCTTTCCTGTGGTGTTGACATTGAAAACATGATAAATGTAAATCTTTATTTAGATAATTCAGTATCATTTAAAAATGATAATTTTGTGTAGTCATTTTAACATATTTACATAATTTTATAAGACTGGTATAATTCTACTTGACTAGTTTAATCCCTTTTACTTAGAAAATGAGAAATTACCAAGCCCCAATCTGAGCAGATTTTTAAACAAGATTTTGCATATTTCTGGGTATATGTATAAGGTATATACCAGTTTTCAGTATTTTGGGGTGTATGCACTGGGCGGAAAGTGGAAAGGAAGGAAGAAAATTCCCAAAAGGTATACTTGAAGGGTAAAAAGTGTTTGCTTTTGATATGTCTTCTTTTTGCTTTTCCCAAGTTTCTCAAGAAGGATAAAATATATTAATAGTGAAATTAATAAATCTATTATTTTCAAATATCTTAATATAAACAAGTATTTTGATAAGGTGAGAAACATTTGAGAGATAAATTTACTGAAGAATCAAGAAGATCCTTAAAATAAGTTAAACAAATAAATATGTTGGTGTTTGGTTACTTGGATTATCTTCTGGTAGGAATCATGGTATATAAAGAATTCTGAATGTATTTCTGAAGATTAATATTTTTGTTCTTTAGTGAGAAAAAAGAGCAGAAGTTATATTTTCCACCATATATATTTTGTCCTTGTTTTGCACTCACCATTATACTTCTCTTTTGGATTCCAATTTTCCTATTTTTGTGACTTTTAGCTAATCTGGTATCAGTATTTTTAACACTCTAGCAAGTTATGACTAAGGAGAGAAAGCCAGTGGAAAAGACAATTCAAGCAGTAATTCTGAATTAACTGCAGCATACAAGAAACACATTTAATTCAAATGGAAATTCATAGACTGAAGGTCAAAGGATGGAAAACAATACTCCATGCTACAGGAACCCAGAAAAAAGTAGAGGTATCTACTCTGCTTGCAGACAATGTGAACTTCAAACCAAGAATGATTAAAAGAGATAAAGAGGGTCACTATATACTTGTTAGGAGAAAACTGCAAGAAGAAATCAAAATTGTAAATACATATATACCAAATAAGGGAGCACCCAACTATTTAAGACAAATTTTAATAGACACAAGAAATGAAATAAAGAATAACATAATCCTAACAGGGAACTTCAATACTCCAGTTGTCAGAAGAGAGAGATCAACTAGACAAAAAATCAGGAAAGAAATAACAGAACTAAATCAAACTTGTGAACAAATGGACTTAGTAGACCTTTACAGGGTATTCCACCCAACAACATCAGAATACACATTATTCTCTACTGCACATGGGATATTTGCTAAAATAGATGACATACTAGCCCATAGAACATGCTTAAGTAAATGTAAAGGAATTGAAATTATCCCATGCATATTATCTGAGCACGGTGCAATGAAATTGGAAACTAATGACAAAAGAAACTGCAAGAACTCCATAAACACATGGAAATTAAATAACATCCTCTTGAACAATCATTGGGTCACAGATGAAGTTAAAGAAGAAATTAAACAATATTTACAATCAAACGAAAATGCATATACAACTTACTGGAACCTAGGGGATGCAATGAAAGCAATCCTCTGAGGAAAATTTATAGTGGTGAACTCTCCATCAGGAAAGAAGAAGCAGCACAAATAAATAACATTATGCAGCACCTCAAGCTTCTAGAAAAAGAAAAGCAAGTCAAGCCCAAAGCCCAAAGAAGGGAAGAAATAATAAAGATCAGAGCAGAAATTAGTGCAATGGAGACTAACAAAACAATACAAAGAATTAAGGAACTGAAGAGTTGGTTCTTTGAAAGAATAAATAAAATTGATAAAACCCTAGCCAAACTTAGCAAAAAAGGGAAAGAAAAAACTCAAATTCATGCAATAAGAAATGAAAAGGGTAACATCACTACATATCCTACAGAAATTCAGAAGATCATCAATACCTACTTTGAAAATCTGTACTCTCATAGGATGGAAAACACAGAGGAAATGGACAGATTCCTAGATACCTATGAATTACCAAAGCTAAATCAAGAAGATATAAAAATCCTGAATAACACAATATCAGTCAATGAAATTGAAAACATAATAAAAACTACCAACAAAAAAAGCCCAGGTCCTGATGGATTCACAGCTGAATTCTACAAGAAATTTAGAGAAGATTTAATGCCAATACTTCTCAAACTCTATAATACAATTGAAAGGGAAACAATTCTCTCTGACTCATTCCTAGAAGCAAGAATTACCCTGATACTAAAACCAGAGAAAGGCCCAATGAAAAACCAAACTACAGGAAAATCTCCCTAGTGAAAATAGATGCAAAAATTCTCAGTAAAGTACTAGTAAACAGAATGCAGAAAATCATCAAGAAGATTATGCATCCTGGTGGGATTCACACTAGGAATACAAGCATAGTTCAATACAAGCAAACCAATAAATGTTGTACACTATATCAATAGAACTAAAGGCAAAAATCACATGATCACCTCAGCAGATGCAGATAATGCTTTGATCAAGTCTAACACTTATTCACGATAAAAACCCTATAGAAAGTTGGAATAGATGATCTATATCTCCATCTGATAAAAGCCATCTGTGACAAACCAACAACCAACATCATACTAAATGGACAAAAACTGAAAGCTTTCACTTTAAAATCAAGAGCAAGACAAGGATGTCCATTCTTACCACTGATATTCAATATAGTTCTGGTTATATTACCCAGGGCTATTAAAAAAGTGAGAGTAACAAAAGGAATAAGGATAGGAAAGGAAATAGTGAAATTATCACTATTCATAGATGACACAATACTGTGCATAGAAGACCCCAAAACTCCATTAAAAGACTTAGAGATTTAATAACCAAATTCAGTAGCAAAACTGAATACAAAGTCAATGCTTGTAAATCAATAGCATCCCTGTACACAAACAATGAACTCACTGAGAGATAAATTAGGGAAATCACAGCCTTAAACAATAGCATCCAAAAAGGTCAAATACTTAGGAATCAATCTAACGATGGAAGTAAAAGATCTGAATTTTGAAAATTACAATACTTTGAAAAAGGAGAACAAAGAAGGTATCAGAAATTAGAAAGGTATTTCTTCCTCATGGATAGGAAGAACCAACATTGTGAAAATGGCCATTCTCCCAAAACCATCATACAGATTTACTGCAATCCTGATCAAAATAGCATTAGAATTCCTCACAGATCTAGAGAAAATATTCCTAAAATTCCTTTGGAACCAGAAAAGACCTAGAACAACAAAGGCAATCCTGGATAAAAAATGTAAGACAGGAGGCATCCCAATCCTTGATTTGAAATTATACTATAGAACTACTGTGATAGAATCAGTATGGTACTGGCAAAAAAACAGAACCAAGGATCATTGGAACAGACTAGGAGATGCAGACAGAACTATAAACACACTCAGCCTCCTTATCTTTGACTAAAGGGCCAAACATGTTCACTGGAAGAAAGACTTCCTCTTTAATAAGCGGTGCTTGGAAAAATGGGTCTCCACATGCTGAAGACTAAAAATAGAGTCATTCCTACCACCATGCAGTAAACTAAAGTCAAAATGGATCAAAGATCTAAATATTAAAACAGAAACACAAAATCTGCTAGAAGAGTAGTTAGGTTGAATTCTTGAAGACATATGCATAGGCAGAGAGTTCATGAACAAACACCAAACTGCATGTGAAATACTTCAAAGAGTCAAAAACTCAGGTCTCATCTTATTGAGAAGTTTTTGCACATCAAAAGTAGTCACCAACAGAGTAAAAAGAAAATCCATGAACTGGGAAAAAATTTTAGCAAACTGTCCCTCAGACAAGGACTTCTATTGAGAACATACAAAGTTTTAAAAAAAAGAAGACCCCCAAAATTCAAAGACCCAATCACAAAATGAGCATTTGAGATGCTAAACATTTCTCAGATGAACAAATACAAGTGGCAAATAAATATATGCCAAAATGTTCAACATCATTAGTTGTTTGAGAAATGCAAATTAAAACAACACTGAGATTCCATCTCACCCCAGAAAGAATGGTTATCATCAAGAAATCAACCAATAACAATTGCTCGTGAGGCTGTGGAGATAAAGGAACACTTTCCCACTGTTAGTGTAGGTGTAGACTGGGAAAACCACTGTGTAAATTGGTGTGGAGATTCATCAAAAAAGTAGCATTAGAGGTCCTATTCGACCTAGCTATTTCCCTTC